>NC_044188.1:17227028-17527028 GCF_900880675.1 Sparus aurata | reverse complement strand
GAGCAGGTGCTGCTTTGTCTCTGTCGTCCCACCGCCCGACAGACAGTCTGTCTGCGGAGGTGTCCTTAAAGCGGCGACATGTCAGCACACAGGCTGAGAGCCCAAAGACAAAACACACTTTTGTTGTCTGCACCGAGACAAAGAGGGCCTGTTCCTCTACACAGTTTTCATGTGAAGCAGCTCCCTCCTGAGAAAAACACTAAATCAGACACCGCTCTCCAATCAGATGTTGGGCCCCACGATCTACAGCATCCTCCGGTCAGCATCCGCAGGCGCTCTGTCCGTGTCTTCAGGGGTCTCTGCGCCGCCCACCGGCTCCGGATACTGCCGATGATGAACAGGAAAAGAAGCAACCCTCCTCCTCCACCTCTCCTACTGCATCACAGCAGAGCAGAGCATGCTCATCATGTGCATAAACATTGCAGGCCCTCTGCCGGAGGACCTGGAGAACAACCTCCGAGTTTCACCATCACGGTCACTTGAAAGGAGCATTACGTGGTTTCGGGATAGAAGCGTTAATCAGAAGAGAGAAGATCTTCATTGACAAACTAAATAAGCAAACTTACTTTGTTTTCATAACCGAATTAACTGAATGAACTAACTGATCTTAAAGCACAACACAGTTTAACTTTGTTTATATGTGGCGGACCCCGCCTTTTTAGCTTCAAACAGTGTTCTGGGGACCTTATTTTCCTCCGAGAGCAGCTTGTTCATTCAGTAATATAAAAAATAATAATTTCTGAGTTTAAATGAATGAATGAATTTATTTCGGACGTGTGAAAGCAAAAACAAATAAAAAGTTATATTAGTTTGACAAATAAGCATAATAAAATGAAAAGCATGTTACAAAGTATAACAAGCATTTACATGCCCGAAAAGGAGTAGGAAGTATACACTTATTCAATCCTTCCCTTCTCCACAACTCAGTAATAAATCATAATCTCTTTACTTCCATTCCTGAACCTGTGTGCCTTTGTACACTCCCATCTAACTACATACAATTTGATATGCTGTATGTACAATAATGAATCACATAATATGTCCATAAATACATTTACATTCACACCCATATATGCATATAAACATGTGTGTTGAACACATATATACATACATACATGCGCACACATCTACATACATACAAACACAGGTGCTGTGGAGTCCTACTGCTGATGTGAAGTGTAGAGCCTTCTGTGGTCCCAGAGGAAGCTGCATGTAATCTGGTTAATTGCCTCCAGTGATGTCCTCCAGTGGTTTAGTACATTGTGTATAGCTGCATGAAGACTGAGTAGAGGGCAGTAGATATGGAATCCTGTGTGGATTTGTTGTTTAACAGATTGTTATGGTGACAATTGTCAGATTATTGTTGTGTCACCAGAGATCTTGCAGCATGTTTCATTTACTTTTTAGCTCTAGATGTCAAGATCAGTGTGGAGTCACATACACGTCTGCACTTGTTAACTCTTCTTTATTAGTTTGAAAATGTCTGTCAAACTGTTTTATGAGATGACACAGCAAGGCCCAAAACTCCCAGCAACACAAGTTGCAATCATTTGAGTCTTGCCCTTAAGGCAAATAATAGAATAACAACAGATGATGTTTCTGATTCAGCCCTCTGTCACTAAATGACTCACAGATTACAGTAAAAGAAAAGCAGAAGCGGGGTGATTGGAGGTCATCAAATGGTCAAATTGCTTAAACATTTGTTTCCTATTGACCCGCCTTCTCTCTGTGTGACTCTGTTTATCTGCTTGAGTAGAAAGAGGCTTGCAAATAAGGTTAAAGCAAACAAGGGAGAGGGGTGACTGACACATGTTTCCAATGATTGGAAGCACACGGTCCATCATTGCTTCTCTCAGTCTGTCCTCTTACACCACAGAGGCAACATGAGGCTGTGGGCCATCCTGCTGCTCGCTCTGCTCGCTCAGGCTTTAGCTGAAGACAGTAAGTACTTTACAAAATGGTTTTAAAGTTTAGAAAAGTGCGTGAATAGAGGAGTGTTGGTGGTTGTTCTGTAGAGTACTTTCATGTTACGGTCAGACTTAATAATGTACTGTGTTCTGGCTGACAGTTTGTATATTTCTATCAGCAGCTACAAATAAATATTAAATAAAATAACATCTGTGACTATTTTTAACAAGTAAGTTTTTATTGTTTTGTTTATAAAATACCAGAGAAATGTGAAAATGCCCCTTACCAATAACTAGTACAGTCTTACAAATGCTTGTAGTCTGAAATGAAAACGTATTCATATCTAAAACTATATGAAAGTATGAAGAGCAGCAAATAATCTACTTTATGAAGCGGGAATTTGTGAATGTTTGGCATTTTTGCTGATAAATGATCGTAACAATTGAGCCAGAATCAAAATAGTTTGTATCTGTAGGTCAATACTTCAAAGAGTTATATGTTCCAGCAGTTATGAGTGCAAATAAGTTACGAGTGCACACTAAATGTTGAGAGAAATTTGAAGGCTTAGAGGTCTGACATGTTGTACATGTGTAGTTGACAAGCTATAGAAGGTTTATGCGCTCTGACATAGTTTTCTGTTTCTTGTATTTCAAATATGACTTTTCTTACCACAAGGAGCAAAAAACTTTTTCTGACCAATGTTTTGACTAACTTTTTGTTTCGCTGCATGTCATACAAGCACATTTTCCGTAAACTAGAAGATGTTACCTTTCAAATGAAGCTTCTTACATGCAGTTAGGTCTTACCATTCTTCTGTTATAACATTTTCCATTTGGGAATGCACCATTTTAAAACCATGGGTGGGTCTGTGAAATGGTCTTCAACATGCACTCTTATGCAATGAGGGGATCCTGTGAGGTCAGAGTAGATAATCGCAGCTGGAAAAAGTTGCTTACAGGCATTAATTATACAGAACGTGCTAAAATGAGAGAAACACATATTTTATAACTGATCTCATGATGAGACTGGCATGCTGTCAAAGCCTCATGGGAGCTATAATCAAATAAAATCTAATTCATTTAATTATCCCAGGGAGGAAATTCCTTTGGGCAGAAGTGCAGTACAAAAAAACACATCAAATTAAACAACAGAGACGATCCATGTTCTTTTAATCTTACATTTTATCTGCAGAGTCTTGTATGGGTCGCTGTGAGAATGGCTTTAACTCTGAGAGGAAGTGCCAGTGTGACTCCATGTGCAAGTATTACAAGAGCTGCTGCTCCGACTATGAGGTCACCTGTGGCATGACGAGTAAGAAAACCTCTCTGCTTATTTCTTTAAAGGGTGATTCCACCAATTTTACAAATTGAAGAGTGTTTACAGGTCTTGGGGAGTGCTAAAAGTAGTATAAGCTTTTTGTGGCTACATATATACAACTTTTTTCACATATGCTGTAGTGGTGTAGGGACTAGTACTCCATAAGATTTGTGAACACACTTTAATATGTAAAGCTGGTGTAGCTACACTTATGTAATACAGTCATGTTATAAGTCAAAATGGTTCACCAGAGGATGGTCACTGATATTACTTTTTTCCCCCTTAGCTCGTGGAGACACGTACGTGTCTGCAGATGATGATGACGAGCTGTTTGAAGGCACCACTCCGTCCCCGTTTACTCCGTCCCCGTTTACTCCGTCCCCTTCTACTGCCACCAGTCGTCAGCTGAGGCCCAAACAGCAAGCCATCTCAGACTTTGGCCGCAGAGGACAGCAACGTCACGAAACCACACTGGAGATGACCAGACCTCCTCGATTGATGGATACCATAATTCAGAGAATACCTGTGATACAGAGGACACCTATTTCAGAGGCAGTCACACCTACACAGGACGTCGCCTCCACAACTAAAGCCCCCCAAACCACAGTTCCCAGCACAACAGGCACCACTGCAGCCCCCGACCCTGACGCCGTGGTGTGCAGCGGGAGGCCTTTTGACTCCTTCATGCAACTAAAAAATGGCTCCATATATGCCTTCAGAGGTGAGTGACCAAGTGATAAAGTGAACCCCTAATATTTAGATATTCAGAGGATCTTTCATGCTGATGAACTGTTTTCTAGGGGATTACTTTTTTGAGCTGGACCAGAAGTCAGTGCTCCCTGGTTATCCGAAGCTCATAAAGGATGTCTGGGGCATCCGCGGGCCTATCGACGCTGCCTTCACCCGCGTCAACTGTCAGGGGAAGACTTACATCTTCAAGGTGGGCACAAAGGGAGTGACTTGTATCCAACTACACCAGTTACAGGCGTGTCAGAGGCATGTTTAAATGAATCTTAAACTTTCGACAGGGAAACCAGTACTGGAGGTTTGATAACGGCGTGCTGGACGATGACTACCCTCGAGATATCAGCGTGGGCTTTGACAAGATTCCGGATCATGTGGACGCAGCGTTCGCTCTGCCCGCTCCCGGTCACAACGGCAAAGAGAAGGTCTATTTCTTTAAAGGTAAAGTCAAATATTACAAACTTAAGCCATACATATTTGGTATACTTACAGGTGCTTAAAGGTGCGCCACCGAAGAATTGGTCGGATTTCAAAATCATAGGGGGGCAGCGTATCACCAGAGTAACCGCTACCTCCTGAAAACTAAGACTTCAGTTAGGTAGTTAGCTCAGTCAGCCGTGCATCTAGCAGTCCGCTGTGGGAGCTCTTTGCACCAGGGAAGTGTCGATTTTGTTAAACATGCTTTTCAGCTCAATTTATAGATTTCATAACGTCAAAACTGTTATTCCTTCACATTTTGATAATAATTTTAGTTATGTTTTGAATGTTTTTAACTCAAATCCTCACATATAGGACGTTTAAATATCAAAGATTTACATTTTCAATTTGTTGGTTTCTTCCAGGTGAACAGTATTACACGTATGAGTTTTTGCACCAGCCGTCCCACGAGGAGTGCATCACCATGTCTGAGAGTTCTCCGTCCACACTGTTCAGGCGCTACACTGACATATACTACAACAACTACGAACGTTCCCTCAGCGAGCTCTTCTCCGACTGTGAGTTGTGTTGTGAGAGATCATCTGTGCCTGTTTTGGGGTGTTGTCACTTGATATATCTTAACACTTTTCTACTATTTAGTGCCCCAGCATCATGACAAACACCACTTCATCGAGAAGGACTGGAAGGGCCTCAAGGCTCCGCTGGACGCTGTCATGACAGGCAGAATGTACGTCCCTCCGTTGAGGTCCACACCACGCCGCAATGACTACCGGTATGACCAGCAGTATGGACAGCAGTATGGACAGCAGTATGGACAGCAATGGGACCAGCAGTGGGGTCGTAGGAGGCAAAGCCGCTCACCCAACTGGGGATCAATGGCTGAGCGGGGAATGAACATGGGCCAGGGGTTTGCAGAGAGGGGTATGGAGATGGGTCTGAGGTTGGCAGAGAAGAGGATGGAAATGGAGGAGCGGCTCGGGCGAGACTGGGACAGACGATGGGACCAAGACTGGGACCAGGACAGACGGAGAGACGGTCATCGTCAGAACAACAGAGGCAACTATGACTCCAGGTCGTACTTGGAGCCTATCCGGAGAGAGCAGCCCATACAGACCGTCTACTTCTTTAAAGGAGGTAAGACAGCAGATTCATCAGTGGTGCAGTCTAGCCTAATGATAAATTAAACTATTTGACAACATATTCATTCATTCAACCTTTAGACCTTCAAGAGCATGGCTCCGCCAAGTCCCCTTTAATTCAACCAAGCCTGTATTTAATTCCACTAGATCCAGATTTTTTCGAACCGAACAAATGGTACACGGTTTGAAAAATAACTTCCTTTGATGTCCTATTTTTTTATCTTGTGTAGAGAAGTCATGGATCTTGTGCGCACACACTAAATAGCTTCTTCCCACAAGACAACAACTTGTGAGTGCAAGATAAAAAATATCAAATTAAGGGACTTTGGGGACAGACCGATGGAACAAAGAGTTTCAGCTGTCGAGAGCAGCTGGGTGAGGAGTCAGGAACCCAGTTATTTCATTAAACTTTAACCAGCTCTTTGTCATCTGGCCACAGAAGGCTTACTGTAACTAGTTTCACATGCTGTGTATTGGTCCACATGACAAAGAAACAAGGCGGAGGAACTATTTACACTCACTCCGTCTGAATTTCTGTTTGATATTCAGTAGTTATGCATTTTATCAGACAAGACTAATTATTCTGTGCGCTTGATGTTGAGTGATGACAAATCCAAACCAATGCATGTTATGTTCACTGGATAGGAGGGATTTTCTTTACACAAGAAGGTCATTCTCACTAACATGAGCCGCTCCCATGGATAAAAATATCTTGCTCTGTGATACGTAGATATCAGTTTTGACCTACTTCTCCTCTCAAATAATCCACAGAGGGAAAACTACTGTCTTGTTTTATGTGTTTTCTAGATAAGTACTACAGAGTGGACCTCAGGACCAAGAGAGTCGACCCCGGTTCGCCTCCGTATCCCAGATCCATCGCCAAGTACTGGCTCGGCTGTTCAGACACCGCCGGGGCAGAGAAGTAGTTTCAAATGTTTTTAAATATTTTTGCTATGATCATCTGGAATACAGTTGTACATGATTGATAATTCATTCAAACTGAAACAGGCTGTGTTGGTTATAAAAAAATAAATAAATGTTTTAAAAAGTGTGGCAAACATGTGAGTGTAACACATGGCTGCTCCTCAACGTCAGCAAATATTGGAGATCAATCAAAGTCCACATATCGCTCGTAACAGCCAAAGTTCGGCTGGTTGAACTCTACTCTCATCTGCTGTCAACATCAGCTGACCCGCTTTACTCAATACATCTATAGAGAAAATATTCTTAGGTTGTATGTTACTTTATATTGTACTTTTACTCCACTACATTTATCTAAAGAATTTAAATAAAAGATATGAGCACCTACAGTTATTCATTGATGTTTTTCTAAATCATGTATCCACACTGTTTCCAAATGTTTATTTTCATTAATAAATGTCTATATATATATATTTACAGTGAAAATCTAAATATGAAATGCTAATCGAGGAGGTTACATGCACCAAATCTTGTCGTACGGTCACACAGATGTCGACAGAGAAAAAAAATCCTACAATTGCAATAATGTGGATTTTACCAGACAGCAGCATGACTGTGTCGGCAGAGGTCAGAAGGCAGGAACAGGTGGGTGCATGCTCGAGAGGAAATTGACTGTCGGTCATAGATGTGAAAACATTCTCATAATTCAAGTTCTCTCACCTCCACTGAATGGTTTGAGAGACCACAATAAAATGCTACAATATATTTTTGACAGCTGCCTCTGACAGATGTCTTAAAGGCTGTGCTCATGAAGAGTCAACCACACTTGATTGTAAATTCCAACCTTGTTGCTGTCTTTTCTTCCTTGTATTTTCGTTTATGACAAATAAAAACATCAGTCCAGCAGCACACTCAAATCTTATCCTCATGTCTGTTTTTCGGTGACAGTTCATGATGATAAACTAAGAGTTTTGCTGTTGTTTGCTCTTGTCTTTCTCAAACAACCCTGAAGTATGTGCCCTTGGGTCTGTTTATCCCCTCTGAGTCCAGGCCCAGACATATCAGTACTTGTCTGTATTAGTGTCGTGTTTTTGTTTAATTTCAACTTCCAACCTACAATATACATTTCATATATTTTCTATAGAGATAGGCTAAAAGGGTGATTTTGTCAAATGCTCCATACATGTGAACATGAGTGTTTAACAAATAACACCATAATTCAAGAATCACAGACCTGCAATTCACTCAGATTTTGTAGTAACTAACTTTTTCCTTTTATGTCTGTATTCTCATAACTGCAGAATAATAAATATGCTGCTGTGTTCGGATCAGACCTGCTGATATGTCAGTTTCTCAGAGGTTATGACTGGTTAATCATGACGTTTTCATAGCAGGGCTCAGCACCCTCATTGGCAATGATCTCGGTGAGACTCGCAGCGTCTCCTGCTGGTCCCACGGTCAGGTAGTTGCTCTCAATCCTTCCTGTGCCTGCGTCTCCCTCCGCCCTCAGATCAGAACCTGAGTCAGCTGAAGCCACCTCTGGCACACTCTTCAGTATGGACGACAGTGGCCTTTTAGGAGTGCCGCCCTCTGATGGTGGGGTGTCACCAGCCCCGGCTGTGTCAGGAGAGTTTAGAGGAGCATGCTTTCTCCTGATTGGCTTACAAATTCCTACTTCCCCTCCAGGTGGCCCTCCCTGCTCCCACACACTGGCCCGGGCTCCGAGCTTCTTCCTCGGTGGTTTGATTATCCCTTCAGCTGTTTTAGGCTTGGGCCTGTTCGACTCCTGCTCCCTTTGTCTCTGGAGGCTGCCGAGCCGTCGCAGCATGGCCTGAACAGGGCCTTCAGAGCTTGTTTCTGTCTTCGACACAGGCCGACCTGCTTTACCCACCGTCACGTACACTGTGGTGACCTTATCTGAGCTCCCCACTTGAGCATCTGATGCAGATGTTGGCAGTTGAGTCCCCTTATGAGCAGCCGTGTTGGACATAGTCCGTCTTCGTCCTGACGCCCCGGGGACCTGCAGGGTGGCCCGGGATGGAGTTCTGTCTACGTCCTGGTCGCTGACCTCATAGTTGGATTCCCAGTTGTCTGTTGCCTGCACGTCGACCTCATCTTCCCTCTCCTCAACCTCAGCTCGATCCTCCTCCCCAGTTCTAGCTACACCTCCCTGACTCTGGAGGGCAGACAGCATTAAAACCCCCCAGGGTGACTTGGGTTTGCTGCGTGGATGTCCAGGGAGACCGGCAGGGTCCTGAGCCGAGCCACGCCTCTCCTTGGGGCTGAAGCGGGTGCCCTCTGCAAAAGACACAGATGGCCGCTTGGATTTAGCGATGCTGGAGGTGCGAGGGATGTTGAAGGGTGAAGTGATGTCCTCACTGCTGAAGCCAGACGGGTCCAAGAACATGTTACACTTGGAGCTCATTTCCTGGAACTCGCCCCCCGCCACCGCTGGAATGTCTGCCAAAGAGATGGAGGCAGAAAAGTTGAGCCACGTGAGATGTGATGGAGGGGAAAGAGGGAAATACATATTTTTGTTGTATCTCTCTTCTTACCTTCTCTTGGAGGGACACAATAGAGCGCTTCTCCCTCCTCCTCATCGCTGTCGAAGGACGACCCTTCGGTCACCCAGCCAGAAGAAGGAGGCTCAATGAAGCTGTGGTTGAATGTCAGCTCCGGGTCATGGTGAGATACTGTGGTTGTCAATGTATTGAACAACAGAAGATGGTTATATAAGGGCATTTAAAGAGAAAAACGTTTATTTCCATTGTCTTGCATCAATAAGAGATATAAAGATAAGTAGTGGGGGCGGATACATTTTATGATACATTTATATATTCATTTCAATTTTCCAAGTAGATGGATAATCAAAATCAAATTAGTCTGAAAGATAACTGGATTTGTGCACAAGCTGTAAACAACAATGCATGACTGTTTTATGCAGTATGATTCCATAAATGCTGTGCAGCAGGACTCACCAGTGACACGAGGCAGGCCAGAGGACCAGTTAGAGATGCAGGGAAGTGCAGCACCGATGTTAGCCAGAACACTGTAGACGTGATATTTCATCCGAACTGACCAGCCTCCATCAGCCACAGTCGCTCTGGCAGAGAAAAGGGTTACAGATTGTACTCTTGATGTCTTTCTACCTCCGGAAATGTCCTGATCATATCAATTTTAAGGAAGCGTTATGAAGTTAATATTTCCAGATTTTTGATTATGTTACCAAAAAACGGTTCTGTACAACGTCACAGCTTCTGATGGATCAAAATCCAGGATAAGCCATTTAATCTCACAAATGACAGTGGGCGGTGATGTTGATAGAGAGAAGAGAGGTACAGACCTGTCTTTGCCATCAACAGGGCCTCCTCCACAGCACAAACAGCAGAAGAGCACAGCAAGGAGCAACAGGAGCAAAGGAACCAGCACACCTGCTAGAACAGAGCCTCTCACACCAGCACACAAACAAACACAGATAAAGAAACAGATAAAGAAACACATAAATTAACGATTATGTGACGTAATTCAGGATGAATGGATGGATGGATGGATGGACGTACTGTTGGGACAGACACCAGTGACTGAGTTGCACTGGACGCCCTCACCACAGTCACAAACAGAGGAGCAGTTGAGGCCGAACTGCAGGGCAGAGCAGCTGCTGTTACAGCTGGAAAAAAAACATCCAAATCACATAATTACATCACATCTGCATAGACAAAATCCTGTGTTTAAACACTGACTCATGTTCTGTTCGACAGTGAAAACCCACTGTAATGACGAACCAAAAACTGCAGTGTCAGAGAGCAGGAAATTAAAGAGGACTATGATGGAGATTTTGCCTGTTTTAGCCCAGCTAACCTCAAATTGCTTATACAATAAAGATATTATCAATAATTATCCAAAGCTTACTTTGTTTTGTGCCTCAATTGTACATAAAAGTTCATGACTGCTGTGCTGTGTAGAGGCTGTTATAGCACAGATGCCAGATGTTCCTTAAACACACCAACTAGGCAGATGTACATTATATTAGACGCTAATGTTAGTTTGACAAAATTATAACAATAATAAGTTCTCGTGTTCTGGTTCTTGAGTTAAAACATGCAAAACCTTTTTGTACTAAATAAATGTTAACTTTAAGCTGACAATGTGGTTGAACACTAAGTATCTTATAGAAAAACAAAAACGTATCACATTATTCTCCGGGGTAAGCCAACCTTGAGAATAAAGTCCCTTATCAATCGGCTGACATTACAACCTTTTCAGGCTTTCATAACACAACAGTCATGACAGAAAAACACAAACAAAAAAATCAAGTTACATTTCAGTTACTCTTGTTTGTATAGGTATCACAAGAATAATGTAATTATGTATGTGAGTGTGTGTGAAGTGAAACTATAACTACGCCCCAAGAGAAACATCACCTCTCTCCCTGGAAGCCTGGCTGACAGACACATCTTCCTGTCACGTGATGGCAGTTACCGTGGAAACAAGGGCTGCACGGGAAGCTGCAGGCGTCTCCAAACGTCCTGTTAGAGCAGGCCTTCTCACACCTGGCAGAGGAGGCGATGACATAGATAATGAGGGCATCACACCGACATACATTCATTTGCGAATCATAACATCAACCTCGCTACGTGTTTTAACTATTTCTTCTGATTGTGCTCTTTTCTTGTTAAGCATGGATACTTGTCCCACACGTACACAGTATCAATCCGTACAAAATATGCACACAGTGTAACTCCGGTACTTTAGATGACGACAGCAAAACGAGAAAAGCGTTTTCACACATATTAGTAAAAACAACAAGGATAAACTATAAACTCCACAAACTTCCAAAGAATATTGTGCGATTTAAGCTGGATTCTCCCTCCTTTCTGGCAGCTATTTGCATTCACGTCCATACAGTATGGAAATCAATACACAAAGCTGAAACTTGCTTGAGTGGGGCAGTCCAATCATCACATGTTAATATCAGTAAATAGCATTGTAGCTGTGAGCTGTGACTGACTTTGTACAGCTCTCTTTTTTCATGCAAGAAACTTCCAAATTCACATCATCCGTGACTTTCTGACTGCATTGTCAGTTGGTTAAATGGACTTTGGATGACAATTTGCTGATGTTAGAACAAACAAACAGAAGTATGCACCAATAAGGAAGTGATTTCAGTTCTCGGTTCTCAACGGCATCACCACAAGATGAAAATGTACCTTTTAACAGAGATAACTATAAACTATGAACTATGACAGGCTTTCTTCTACAAAGCAAGTTTCAAATAATGTATTTAAGTACAATTTTGAGGTACTTGTAGTTTACTTATCTCAGATGAAACTAGATCCACTAGACTTATTTGATAATATTAGTAACAGTTACATTTAATTTTCAGATCCCCAATGAAAATAATAAATCAATTAATAAATTATGACACTTAATCATAGATTAAACTTAAATGCAGAATAAAAAAGTTAAAATTAGCTTAAGTTAGTTTAGTTCAGTTACATTTTTTACATACATACATTATAACATAGGATATTTACCTGATAATAGCTGGCTTTACTACTTTTACTTAGATAAAATATATGACAAAGTCTTCCAACACTGCAGGCTAATATCTTATGGCAGATGTTCTAACTTGATATGCTGGCAATTTGTAGGAGATTTATAAGACTGATGAAGGCTAGTGGTATTATTTTGATATTTTTTCAATTAAACTATTATTAATTAGACTGTAATTATATTCACACTTCAATATAATTGATTTGAAAGTTCCTCCTCCATGACATATGATATGTCAACTCTATAACCGATGAGAAATTTGGGGATCGCAAAACACAAGAACATTTTGAGAAAGTGCCAAATCTCAGAAATGATCCAGTAACCTTTACAGACAACTGAAGTATAAGTCGGCCAAGCATGCATCCAAACCTGGGTCCAGTCCATCCAGGGTCACAACTCCCACATTGCCCAGTTCTTGGGTCACATGGTTCATTATTTCTGCAGCGTGGACACTTCATCTGGCAGCCGTCTCCATAATAACCTGGTGGACACGGGTGATCGCATTGTGTCCCGTTCCAGCCGGGCTCACAGGCCTCGCAGGTGCCATCAGTGGCAGAGCAGGGCTGCTTGTCTTTACAGAAACCACAGCTTATGACGGAGATAGACAGAGTTAGCAGGAACACACAGGCATTGAAAAAAAAAGTGTGCCCATCTTACACCTACCTCATTGCACATCCGCTGCCATACTTCCCAGCTTCACAGGGGTGGTTGCAGAACTGACCCTGGTATCCCAGGTGGCACACACACTGCCCACTGACCGGGTTACAGCTGCTGTGTGTGAGATCACAGTTGCATCGTCGGTCACAGGTGGGTCCCCACCAGCCTTCTCTGCATTCACAGACGCCGGTTTGCTGATTACACGGCGACATGTAGCAGTTGCAAGCGCCGGGACATTTCTGTCCCCAGTGGCCCCTGTGGCACTGACACCGACCAGTCAGCTGGTCGCAGCCAGGGCCCACAGATGCTCCGCTAACACATTGGCATGGCTTGGAGCAGCTTGGCGTGTACCAGCCCTGGTCGCATGTGCAGTTTCCGTGAATGGGGTGGCAGCGACCGTGCCGGCCACACTTGCAGGCATACTGGCACAGCGGACCCCAGCGGTTGGTGTTGCAGGTGCACTCCCCTGTGACGGCGTTACAGCGGCCGTGTGGGTGGCACTTACACACCTTGCGACAGTCTGGTGCCCAGAAATCAGGAGGACAGCCTGAAAACAAACAAACAAACACAGATAATACAATTAGTAGGGGTGGTTAATCGGCCCAATTTCCCGATTCGATTCGATTCCGATTATTGAAGTCTCGATTTGATTACAAATCGATTTTCGATTATTAACGATTATCGATTCGATTTTCAATTATTAACGATTATTGATCTTCCATTTAACATCTGTCAGCTGCTGAATTATTTTACTTATCTTTTGAGTAACACCTCACAGCACCTTCAATATTGTAATATCAAAATTATTATTTTTTAATTTGTTTTAAATGTAGCGTTTCACTGTTAAAAGAAAGCTGCCGAGCTCAGCAGCCGGACTCATGTTAGAAGCATTGTCGGTGACGAGAACCAGGGCGTGTTTCTCTATTCCCCACTCGTCTGCCATTGCTTTGAGAAACTCACACATATTTGCGCTTGTGTGGCTTTCATCCATAGCTCTAGTCTGAAGTACGTAGGACATTAGCTTCCATTAACTGCTGACATAATGAGCTGTAACGGTCACATATGAGACTGTAGCTCTGGATGTCCAGGCATCGCAGGTTATTGCTACCCTGTGAGCAGAGTTGAGGGACTCTTGCACGGAAAGGTTTGTCTCCTTGTAAAGATTTGGAATCGATTTAAGTGTGAAAAAGCTCCGGGATGGAATAACATATCTTGGCTCCAGACTGTGGACCATGTAGCGGAAGCCAGTAAGAGGAGGACTCCAGTTTGTATTACTATTTAAAAAAAAAAAAAAATGTTTTTTGGGGTTTTTTTAATTCGATTTTTGGAAATTTAATAATCGAATCATAATCGTCAATGTTATAATCGCGATTAATCAATAATCGATTTTTTTCACCACCCCTAACAATTAGTACATAATACTTTACAAAAACACTGTGTAAACACTATATAAACTGGTGGAATGCATCTCAATTTTATGATGGATTTTCTATGTCTACTGCACTACATTTCAAAGAGAAATGTTCTACGTTTGGCGTGTGACCCCTCCCAAAAAAGCAGAGTCTAGTTTGGGCACCTTATATCAATTCAGATGTCTATGAGTACTTAAAAGTCCTGCGAAAGCGACATTACCTCTCTCGACTTTCTAAATGGTTTCTTTTAAATAGGAGATTAAGTTCAAAGGTTAAACCTTTTTTTTTTCATTTATTTCTACATCATTTATCATCTCATGGGCTCTCAGCTTTGTCTTGTGACCCTTTGGTTTGGGCCTGACCTCTAGGTTGGGAACCTTTAGACAGAAATACCTAATATGTATACAGATATTTAAAACTAACTCCATTTTGACCTGTGCAATAGTAAAATGTTACTTATGTACTGATGTATCGATAAAAGCAATAATTTTTTTGACAGAACAAGTACAAGGACCCTAAATTGGTACTTCTACACAACAAAAACTGAAATATTTAATGCACTGTGTACATTGTTCATTAAACTGACAAAACAGACACATCAATTTGACTGACGGTAAACAGCTCCTGATGTTTTAAGTGACTCACGTGTTTTACAGTGAGCTCCGTAGAAGCCAGGTGGGCAGCGACACACTCCAGGATACGCACAAATCTCATCCTTGAGGCAGGCCTGCTCACCCTCACACACAGCTACACACACACACAGATATACAGAATACCAGTGAATGAGGAGCTACTAAAAACAGACGTCCTGTAGATTGCTGTCCAGCAGGACACTTAAACTCACGTATAGTGCATTCTTTTCCTTCTTGACGCCATCCAGTGCAACAGACCAGGGTGGACGGGTCCCTGGATACACAGAGTATGATCAAGTCTGACACTTTGCAAATAAAACACTCACCCAAAGCAGGAAAAAACATCTACAAATACTACCAATAGCCTAAAGGAATACTAAGAAAGATAAGAAAATATAAAGAATGTATTCAGAGTTGTCCAGCACAGCCCAAAAATCCTTAAAAAATATATATAATACCTACAATTTGTCACAGGAACTAATATCAAGATTTAAAACAGTCAAAAGTTAACAGGTGAGTGAGGATGAGATTGAAGTGTACCTGATATTGTGGCAGACGTTCTTCCCAGCAGGATCCAGAGTCTGTGAGGAGGACAACGAGCAGCAGAGAAGAGCACTCAGAGCTCTGAGGAGAAGATTCATCTCCACACAGTCCGAAAACCAAAAGCCGGACCTAATGTCTTTCTGTCTAGAATTCTTTCTTTCTTCTCTTCGTGGGAGCACAATGAGAGGCAGTATCTCTCTTTCAGTCTGCCCCCCACCCTTCCCTCCTTCTTTCTCTCCCGTGAGTCGTCTTGTGGCTCCGGCGCAGCCAGAGAGGTCGAAGCCCCCGGGTTTCCTCTTCCCATATCCTGGGGAAGTCAGAGCCACTTCCTTCTATTCAGCCAGACACAGAGCTTTTTAAAGATGGTTGAACGCTAACACACAAAGCTCGCCGCACACACTGGTGGGGTATAAACACACACCCCTGATGTTCACCCTTTTTCCCAGAATCTATTGTTGACAGTCTTCCAGTACATGATGAAGAACGCCTTCACCCTTCTTATGAGTCAGTACAGAGATGACGTGATCACTATGAGCTCCTGTAGAAAATCTGTTTTTCATAGTGCGACAAAAAAAATGCGCTGAGACCATTTTGATTTTCATACAATTCTGTGTTTATTGCATTTTATTTAATTTTGAAATCTTAATATCACAGATAATCCACATTTTTTAATTGTTTTTTATCACATCCCATTTATAAAATTCACTCTGGTGGCAACTGACATCTTCAATCTGTTTTTCAGCAGCAAAAAATCTGCATTAAAAACATGCTTACAAAAATAAACTGTGAACCCAGTGTTTTAGAAGAGAACAAGATCTGATTGGAAGGTCATTCATTGTGTTTCAGCAAATACAACATTGCTGGTCGGTCTGTTATTGTCTGAGTAGTGCTATGGTCGGACACTTAGAGGAAACAAAAGGGTCAGACAGAGTAAATGTGGATACTTTAGGGTAACTCGTCAGCTAATGGTGTTAGGAACTAAAAAAAACTACAGGGTTTTTTCTCATTTCCACAAGGAAACTCACAGCTTCCCTTTAAAGGAAAGTAACCAGTGTGCAGAGGCTGGTACACCAGCCAGACCACATGTGTTCACACGCACAGATACTTATGCACATTTATGGCACCTTCATCACATACAAACCAGCCAGGAGCTTTGGCCCTGTGCAATGACTGAAAATTAATTAAAATATATTTTTAACAACATAACTTAAGGCTTGAGGGGTAAAAGTGCACTCGCTGTTGGAAGAGACAGGTGATATATGACTACAACACTTTTTGTCCTGGAGCATCGAAGTGCTTCCGATAATGAAAAATATATGAGTGAACACGTCTTAAAAATATCTCTATTGAGGTCCAATGTATTGATTAAATCTGTGGTAAAAGTTGGATTATTAGTTATAAAATTAGCTAACGCCATCTTGTGGAAAAGAGGTGAACCTATTATACTTTTCCCCATAATACTAGAGGGCAGTTTCATTTCACAATGTATAACTTTGTTATATCTTTGGTTTTTGTTAAACTGTTTGAAGATCTACATAAATATCTGTGTGTAATAACCCATTTCTCTTCTTTACAAACAATAAAACTTCTCGTCTGTGTTGAGTGTACAAGGCTGCCTCTTAATACTGAGGTACACGTACCATATATACTGCAGTACTAATTACCATTTATCACTTCTGTGGGAAAATAAGGGGATTCTGGTAAGAGTGAAATCAACACAAGGGGAAATGAAAGCAAGAGAAAGCTGAGGAGTTTGTTCAAACATGTCCACACTTTCTTTCCTCACATTCAAATGTCCACGTAATCCTTTTCCTGAGCCACAACCAGAGTGAGGAAGAAGTAGTGAATGAGGGAAGAAGAGAGTCTGTTTCAGTTAAAAGCTTCTCTTGTGGTCAGTACCAGGCTCAGGAGGGCAGTTGCCTCTCCCTTTCATCGGTGGCCTCTGAGTCTCCAATGATCTCCCAGCTGGAGGCAGAGTTGCTCATGTGGGTGGGGCTCCGGCCGCTGCCTGACCGCGTCAGGAAACCAAAGCTGTAGCAGACAGAGTAGAACAAACAGGCCTGAGGTCAGATCTGTAGTCAGGGATTACAGCTAAATATAGTCCAGGATTGACAAAGTCCTCAGCACAGTGACAGCAGCAGCTCAGCAGACAGATGAAACTGCTCTGATTCACAGATGACTTCTGCTGTGTTTTTCTAATTTAGTTTTTAGCAGCTGATGCTTTGGTCCACTTTAATTGCCCTTACTTTTGCATTTAATGCGAGTTAGAATGCAAAGCACTGCAGTGTTTTGAGTTTAACAGATCCTTCTCTACTTGTTTCTCTTTGTAGATTCTGGGCTGAAGATATTCTTTTATGGTTCTTAATTTATTTTAGATAATCTGTACCATAAGTGACATTGCTAAATGCAGTAAACTGGCTGTCTGATAAAGCCAAAAAGACCCAATACATCTTAATCCATCTTTATTTTCTGTCCCTGGCCAGACAAAAGTCGTCAAACACATTCTTCACTTAATTAAATTCTCAGTTGAGGGGCTTTTCAGTTGGTATTTTTCTTCCTTCACTTAGACTCTCCCAAAGTTACTGAGTAAGCAAGATTTCCTTCCCTGCAAGTTTTTCACCCCTGGTAATTACCAATCTTTGTTCTACATAAATCGACTCTACATAAGCACATTTCAAGAAAGACAGACTTGAAGAAGTAAATAGCAAGTTTACCTAATTTCTTTTGTCTATTTGCTGAATTATTACTGGGAAATGACTTATAAATTGAAGTGTGACCATATTAACAGAATATAGCACTAGAAGAGCTTCAAGTTTCAACTGATATCCATCAGGTTTTCACATCCATTCCAGGAATTTTGTCCCATGTCTAACGTCTCTCTTTCTCCCTCCATTGCTTCAAGTTAATGGCATTAAGATAATCCTGAGCTAGCCTGTCTAGATAAATCCTCTAATATCAGTCTGACCTCTGTGTCCTGAGAACACGATTACTAGCAAAACTAAAAGTTATCAAATCAAATCAAATCAAATCAATTTTATTTATATAGCCCAAAATCACAATCACATTGCCTCAGTGGGCTTTACAATCTATACAGTGAAAATTATCCAGTGGCCTATCCAATGATGGGATCTTCTTTGGATCGGCTCACTTAATCGACACAATAAAGCCATGCAAGCAAGGAAATCAACTTTAATGTATTCAAAGCAAAAATGCAAGCAGGGACAAGCCCGACTAAAAATACACAGATGAGGTTGTCATTTCTGTCTCTTTTCAGACAAGCCTAGTGGTTTAAATATGAAAGGTGCAGTGTAGCAGTGTTTGCCAAAGTTTTACTTACAGGTTTCGGATGCGTGACTCAGCTGGTCTGTCAGTGCCGTCAACTTCTGTACCATCAACTTCTGTCTGCCCAAAGAGAGAACTCCTCTCCTCCTCGTCACTAAAGAAGAAAAATAAACTTTGCTCTCTTCTGAAGGTATTTCCACACCAGCCCATTATTTCTGGATGTGACGAGTGAGTGTTGCGTGCTTATGACAGACCTGCTGGTACATTCGTTCACAGGAATCCCCAGCATCTTTGCCTTGATGAGCTTTCTCTTTTTTTTGATGGCAGACCGGACAGCTTCTAACAGGAAACCCGGGCACCTCTCCTCATTCAGGATCTCCCTGCAGAAATGCACCAACATTTTCATTTAGAGTTCTTCAAAAACTCAACTATAAGAACTTAGATCACCCACATACACATGACCTCCATTTACTAAAATGTGCTACTTCAGAACTAAAGCGTGTCCTAAGAGGGATACAAAACTAAATGTGTCCAGACACACAGTAGACCCACCTCTGATAGTAGTTGAGCTCCTCCTGCACCAGGAACAGGTTGGTTTTTAGCTCGTTCCTCTCGAAAATGATATCACGCACCTCCTTCTTGGTGAAGCACGGCTGATCGGGGTCCTTCTGGGTGACCGCCAATTTTTTCGTTGACACACGAGCTGACTGACTTGGACTTGCCTGACGGGAGACAGAGAGACAACAGGTCATACAGACTACAAAGATCTTGAATACCTGCCTCATTTGATTGGTAAACATAAATAAGTGTAGAAGTGTCTCTGAATTTGAGAGGCAAACCCACACAGTTTTATAAACATGAGAAGTAGACTATCATATATCTTTGGACATGAAATAAAGGGAACATAAATGAACTCTGTGTATGATTTATCGTTTCTAAGAGGCATGCGTACAGGGCCGTTGCTGTTCGTTCTGTCCAGCTGTGCTTGGAGGTTTTCAATCTCTTTGTTTTTCTCCTTCAGGTCGGCCTCCATGTCGGCCTTCCTCTCCACGGTGCTCTTCAGCTGGGCCTGCAGGATGTCCTGCTTGTGTCGCAGCTCAGCATTCATCTTCATGAAGCGATCCAACTGCTCCTGGAGCTACAAACACACACACACACACACACACACACACAGTTACACATGAACTACATTTTTTCATTACTCATCAATTAACAGGTTTAAAGTAAAAAAAAGATCTTCATTCTGCCAGGTAAACATTTTTAAAAGTTAAGCCCAAAACCAACAATCTATCTGTATCTGTGTGTGCGGTGAGAATTTCTCAATGCATGGGATTTGGACTAGAAGTCTGGGGGAAGGAATGAAACCACACAATTTCAACACAAGTGTAGCATTCATTTAAGGATGAAAAAAATTCCAGGCATCCATTTGAGCAAATACTGACACTGGTTCAGCTGACCATGAGCTGTTCTTTCAGTCTATACTCAAGTCAACTGACTGCAACTGAGCAAAGAATTAACAAATACACACCCAGTTATGGCTGCTATTCAAATCATGTGTTACATGTGCCTTGACACACATACAGGCACGTGCAAACACATTAACAAGATGTGAGCTGCGTGGGGGTGAAAACTCTGCCCTGACTTGTCTTAAGCGCAGTTAAATCCTCAACCACTGACTACGTGTATAACCTCTGCACTCTTTCCCTGATAATAAAAAACACTTCCTGTTCTCCAGTGTTTTTATTGGTGTGGTTGACATGATCTAACTTCTATGACACTGCCTGTGATACATGACTGTGTGATCAGGTGTGTACATAACACGGTTCATAGAAAAGCTACATTCTTAAAATGACAGTTACATAATAAACACTATTGTTTCTATGCAAAATGCCAGCAAGCCTTCAAAGAAACTGACCTTTGTAGCTACAGTCATAAACATTATAACAGCTTTCTCTCTACACTCTAGAAACCAAGAACACAGTTAAATTTCAAAAGTGTTGCTTCTTGACTTTTAATGAGAAGGTGTCCCTGTGCATGGGTAGGAAAATCGTCATATGTTTGTGTTTGTGTCTCCTTACCGCCTCCACCTCTTTGGAGATTGTGGATATCTCCTGGACTTTGGCTCTCAGCTCATCTCTCTGCCTGTCCACCACCTCCTTCAGCTTCAGCATCACCTCTCGCTCCTGCCGCTGGACACGGTCTGCACAAACACACACACACAAAAAAACCTTTTCCTGTCAATCGATGCAATGATTATTACATTGCAGGTTGTGATTCTTGTTCTGAAATCCTGGTATAAGAATTAAGTGGTGGTCTGTTCTGACATTTCATAGTTAACTGATTGCTAATTAAGCAGTTTTACTGACCTGAAGTGTTGAATAATCGTGGCTTATCATGCAATAAACTAAGCATGAGAAGTGTTGAAAGTAGTATGATGACTGCGTACAGGGTATAAACATATACAACAAAGCTGGATGTTTAATTCTGGATGATCTTTAGTAAATGATGCTTTTTGTTTGGAAAGAGATTTTACTATTAAACTTCCTCAGCTATATTTTTATTGCAAACAGACCACAAAAAAAGAAAAATTCAGCTCCATTGTATTGGAGTGAATGGAGAAATCTCTGGCGTGGATATCTCATAACCTCAGCAAATAAGTAAAACAAAGCTATCGCACAGTTGGATACAATTCAAGGCGAGATGCTGGACAAACAGATAAACCAGCAAAAAATAAGGCGCGTCTGTTCAATCATTCACTGTAAACTTCTGTATATGTGAACTTCACCTTAACTAAATGAAATATGGTAGCCTGATAGCAGTCACATTCATCACATGAAACTAGGCATAACATGTCATCTGCCACTTGGCCTCTTGTCAAATAAATAATAAAATGATTAAGATGGCATGTTTTTCCTGTCAGCATAAGAAAACACAAACAAGAGTCAGCAAGGCGACTCCACCCTCTGGCTTAGAGTTTTCTACATGCTGCCATTTATCATTGACAAGAGAGTGACACAAGAGAAGAAGGGAGGATATCTTTTCTGTTGATGAAAAAGGAAAAACCCACACTGCAAATTCTGACTTTTTCTGGGTTTTTTTTTTTCATTGCATTGTCTTTATGTTTACAGGGAAAGCACAGCCTCCTGTCCTTCTTGTGAGAACTACTGTTTCAAATCTGTTCAGTTAAAACCAGTTTGACTACTTTCAACCTCATAGCATTTGACTGTTAACCCACTGCTTTGAATCTGTCGGTCAACAGGTAGGGAAGCATTTTTTCATGGACAGAAGTGTTACACACGTTTGCATTCTTGGACTGAAGAAGGAAACGTAGATACCCAAATGATGTTCAGGTTGGTTTGCTTGTTTAAAGAAGAGCTCATGGCAAGGCTGGATAAGACTTAGGGGTGTTCAAGGGATCATCAGGGCACTCAGGACAAATAATGATCCAAATGTGTTTGGAAGAAATACTTAGTGTTTCCCTGCTATTGACAGTGCTTCTGAAAGCAATGAGATATTAATCATCCTGGATTGTTATTTTGATTTATACATCAATTTGTTTTATACTCTTTAAAACATGTCAAACTCATGCTGGGGAATTAGAGCCATCTAAAATAACACAGAGATTGCCGACTCAACTCTCACAGAAGGAAATAATCCCCATAATTCCCTTTGGCTTTGGTTCAGTATTGTAACACCTCCATTTTTGGGATTGTCATGTCACTACTTTAAACAATATGTAGTGTACAGCAGGGAAAGGCTGTTCTTGGAATGACTCGTTCTTTTGGAAGTGATTCAGAAGCAAACACAGTCCAGATTTCAACAACCCCATAGCATAATTTACATTTCAATTCAGAATGCATAGACATACCTCCCTGCGCATGGCTGCCCTTCAGCCTGCTCTGCAGCTCCTCCCTGTCCTCCTGGAGCTGCTGTACCTGAACCTGCAGCTCCTCACACCTCCTTCTCCACTGCTGCTCCTTCTGTTGCAGCTCCTGGTTGAGATGATGGGAGATGGATGGTAACACCATAGGCTCAGAGACAGGACATGCAAAAATGCTCTCTTGAGCATGTAGGAATTTGGCTTCAGCAAAGTAGTATTGAATCTAAGTGGGTGTGTCAGTTTGTTATGTAATTTATTGAAATGTTTCCAAGACATCTCAACAATAAGTTCTGACTTCTGAGGAACACACCTTACACACAGTAGGCAAAGTTAAAGATCAATCTCAGACAGCCCTATGATCAAAGCGTGTCAAAACAAATAATGATCCTTCCTTCACAAAACCAATCAAAGGATTTGTTGTCACCAGTGTGTGTGACAACAAATCTTTTAAATGATGACAATGAAGTTCTCAGATGTGTTGATAAACCATTACACATATTCAACTTCCCATTCCTTCTGTCTGTACTCTACTCATGTCACAGCAGCATTTGTCTGTCTTATGTCCCATATGAACTAGTTCAAACTGCATGAATGTCACACTTCATAAAACTGTGGCATTTAAGTAGGAGTATGCTCTAAACATGTGCAGTTCTGCAGCACTGGTATTTAAGTAGTTTTTTTTTATTTTGTGACCTTTACACTTACAATAAAGTACAACTAAAATGTAAAAGTAACTAACTATATTTGACAACCAAATAGCTGTTTGTTTACTTTTCAGAAGGAGGTTTTACATTTGAGGCTTTATTGAACATACACGTGCCCGGATTAACCTGCTTAGGGGGCCTTGGGCAAAGTTTAGCTTCTGGGGGCTCCCATTAACCGCTTATAACGTGCTTTCAAGTGCATATTCTCATTGAAAGTTTCTGTTAACCTAATTGCCACAAACCACTTTCCCTGCCCAGTGAACCTGCCCTGGGGCCCAGTGGCCCAGTTTTTCTGGTGGCAGATCAATGTACAACATACAATGCTATACAACTGTTAGCACTATACAACTGTTAGTGCTATACCACACTAACTCTTTATTACTGTTCTTGAAATCAGTAATGATTGTTGGATATCAACATTAAGCATTACTAATGAATAGTCTGCAGTATTAACTGTGATACACACCAAATTAATTTAGGATCCTGCTAAAATGGTACTCTTACATGATGTTTGCTAATTTCGGTAACTAGGCTATATGTCAAAAACTTCATCTATGCAGTATTATTGATTGGCAGTGTTGTATGAAGTACCCAGAAAGTAACTTGAGTCAAAGTCAAGATATTGTGTTAAAATGTTACTTTGGTAAAAGTCACCCATACGCATAGTACTTGAGCAAAAGTATCTGATGTTAAATGTATTTATCTGGCAATAAATGTACTTAAGTATCAAAAGTACAAGTAAAAGAGTAAAATAATGCATTACCGGCCTGGAAAATGATCGGACCTGATATCAGAAACAGGTTTTTATTTAGTTCTTATAAAAAACAAATGTATTTAAAAATTGCTGCTTTGGCTCTGGTGTAACATGTTATCTGCAAAGAAAGTAACGTTAGTAAGTAAGGTTATCGAAGTAATATAGTGGCGCATAATATTTGCCTCCAAAATGTAGTGGAAAGTAAAGTACAAGTACCTGAAAATTATACCTACGTACTTATAAATATGTACTTATAAGCAATAACATCATGTCAAAGTCTTCACTTATGCACCTTATCGGTTAGCTAGCTAGCTTCTTTTTAGCTAAGGTAGTAGCTCACACTGGTTATTTGTGCCAAGTAGTGAAAACACTGCTGTGTCACATCACCTGGGTTAACACACACATTCAACATGACAAAGGCAAGTATTAACTGGTGGAAGAAAAGGTAATTGTATTGGTTAAACATCCTTACTTTTAACTATTGAGTTACAACAGCTAGTTTGCTAGTTAAAAGTTATCTAACGACTAACTGTCACGCAGCGGTTGCCTTGGCGACTCAGACAGGGCTCGGGTTAAAGATGGCGGCTTGATATCAATTAGTCAGGTAACTGACAGCTATAGTAGCTAGTACAGTTTATCAGATAATGCCAGGGTCTATGCATTCAAATACATATAATTAGCTTAAGAATATCGATAAACATGTTCTATACAAGCCTTCTGTATATATATATTTTTTTTTTATGTCTTTGTTATATGTGTATACGTCGGCTCCTTGTGGAAGGCGTCGGCCATGTACTGTCGCTAGTTTCCTCTGGCCTTCCTGTCAGCTCACGTTAGGTTGATGTGAGTCACGACACAGAAAAATAGTCGTTACTATGGTGGAAATGAGGCACTGTTACACAGCTGTAAAGTCGGTATAACACACACAGAGGGTAGACAGCGCTGGCGCCGTCTCTCTCACCCGTATTTCATGTTTATCGCCGCCCTCCTCGCTCTCCTTCCCCGCACGTTTCTTCTGCTGTTGCAGCTGGATCGACTCGAAGGTCTTCAGCAGCTCCTCTTCCTTCAGCTGGTGAGTGTGGTTCCTCGACGCGAAGCTCTCCAGCAGCTCCAGCACTTTAACTATCTTCGGCACCAGGCCCACGACGCTCTCTTTACCACATCCATCGATAAGTTTCTCCACCTCGGTGCCGATCAGTTTGGCTATTTCATACACATCGTCGACAGTCAGAGCCGAGAACGTCCTGTCAAAACAGCCCTCCGTGGGTCTGGTCTCCGAGTGCGCTTCATGTACCTCCATGTCCGGACAGCTCGCTTCACATGCTCCGTCTCAACTATCGAAACCGACAGCGACCAAACACGCGGCAGTAGAATCAAGATTATAAAAGTGAAAACAAAGTTTAAAGCGCGTCCCCTGTGGAGCCACCGACGCGTCTGAACTTGAACTGCTCCTCTTCCAACAACACGTCAGGCATCTTCATAGTGTGGTCACGTTAAACAGCCTGCCAAAAAAAAAAAAAAGACAAATACAAGGACATGGAGTACTCTGCATTAGAGCATGCTACAGGGTGCAGGACAGTTCTCATGCAAGCTACTCGCTGCAGGATCCTCCTACTTTCCTAACCAATGTAATTCGAGTACACACACACACACACATTACATGCAGAAACTCGCCTGCCCGCTCGAGCAAGCTGATGCACGCACCAGAGTGTGAACATTGAATTTCCTCTGTAGAGACAGCCACAAATGCTGACCTTTAACCGTCCAATTAAATGTCAATCACATAATTAAAATAAAAGCCAGACAATTGCACTTTAACAGTTTACTTATGACAGTAAAATGTGCATGAGCAGGAACCACACCAAGTGGGTGGTGTTGACCTGTGGCCCCTTCACCAAAAAAGGGAAGCAAGCCAAAAAAGGTTCCCCTGTACAGTCAAAATTAACATACATGCATACTAGTTATCTTCTGGTAAAACAGATTTTGTATAGTGTTATCACAATATTAGAATAAAAGCAGATTACAAGACATGTTCATAAAAAAGGTGATCTTTATTTAAACCCAAGCTACGATGTCACAAGATGTACAGTACAACAAGGTAACTGGCATGAAAATACAAACTTTCAATTTCATTACTCAATGCGCTAAAGGGAAGTAAGTCTTTACCCTTTCAAAAACAATATGAATTGACAAATATTACACTGCAGTATTGTGTACTTTAAACTACACACAAATGCACATATGCGTATATGTAGAAGAAGAAGAAGAAAGTAGTAGAGAGTGGGGAACAAAAACAAAACACTGGTAGAAAATATCAAAAATTACTCCTAAAATGTCCTAAAGCCTTTACACAAAGATTTCCAAACATCACAGTTACATGTGTTCAATAGAAATATTACAAGGGCTGTTCTGGACCGACTCCACATGATTCTTGCAGAGCTATCTACAAAACGTGTGCAGAACGGCTGTTCTCAGGCGTACATGTCCTCGCGGTCTGCATTATAGATCTCACCCTCCTGCAGTGAGGCAAAGTTTAGGAAGTGCGAGGGCCGGTGGACTTCATGGTAAAACTCCTTGGGGTTGGCCAGCTGCAGGTCGTATTTCATGTTGGGGTCATGGCGCACACCTGTAGTAAGACAAGTGAAAAAAATGGTTACTTCTAACTATTCTGCCAAATATATATGTATCCCAATCCTTGGTGTCAGGGCACAGTGATATGAAGACAGATTGCAAGAAATGCTGAAATTAGTTTTAGATCTACTTTAAAGCCACAAGTTAACATTTGAGTTAATAAACAATAGAGCGAAGCAGGATGGGTGTTGATTTTTGTTTGGGTGAGAACAAAAAAACAAAAATAAGTTACATATACCTTTCATAAACCACTGTTTTATAACATCTAAATGGCACAATGCTGGGTATTGAGCTGTTTAGCAGAACTGGCCAGTAAAATCAATCCAACTGAAATGGGGACAGTGTGGGAATATCAATATATGGCACAAATATCAGCTACAGAGGAAAATAAACAGCTTACAGATGTAGCCACAGCTGTGTTTTTAAAACAAAATGATTGAGGTAATCTAATAAATGTTATGCTTTTATAAAAAAACTTTAAGTTAATCTAATGGAAATATAATGTACATGTTTAAGAATAAAAACTATAGTTACTGACCCATGAAGTTGTAGTTCCAGGACACCTGTCCGGGCACCATGAAGAAGCCCAGGAAGCGGTCAGAGAGCAGCATCTGCACTCTTTCATAGTGGGATGGCAGGTAGCCTTTAGGGTTGTTGCCCTTGTCTGTGTTCTGCCGGCCCCACTCATAGCCGCTGGGTGTCAGCTTGTACGCTGTAAGCGTGCACGAGCCTGGGGTGAAGCTTAAAACCAGAGGAAAAAATAATTTAATAATCATTCTACTGACAATTATCACTTTATAACTGTGATTCATTATAGTTTTAAAACCATGTAGCTTGCTTCCTGGAGCAAAACTTTTTTTTCAGGGGAAAAAAAAAAAAAAAAAAAAAAAAAAAAAAAAAAGTCCACCACAGTATTACAAAAGGTTATCATAACCTACCTGCAGGTGATGATGATGGTCTTCTCTCCATCCCAAGAAGGGTTGTCAGCCATGACCTTGGCGTGGGTGGTGACGTCTTGTGGGGACAGCTGGGGTGACTCATTAGGCTGCGTATGGATCCAGCCGAGGGGCTCCATTTCCTGTTTGAGGAACATAAAAAAGTGAGAAAGTGCTAGGACAACAAAAACCTTAAACCCGTTACATCCATCACAAAGTTTGTAAAATGAGCTGCGACATTAACTGAATGCGAATCTTACTTTGAGGTATTCATGACCAGGCAGCTGGTTCGGCAGGTGGACTGTCTGATGTGTCCCCCACTGTGGCACCATTACGATGCAACGGATCTCCTTCACCTGAGGGTTGTCTGGTGGGCTGGTGCCATACAGGTAGCCTGCAATCTAAAAAAAAAAAACCCAGAAACAATATGTTTCTTGAATGCACAGAAGTAATGAATGATACTCAGCAGAGATTTCAAGATATGCGTCAATATAAATAGTCAAAGGAAACGTATTGTCTGTAAAATTCTCCTACAAACCTGTGCTCGCAGATCTGAGATGCAGATAAACTTCTTGAGGACGTTCTTGGGCAGGATGTAGGTGTAGCCCGTCTCTTTGATGTCATCAGATGACACGTAGATATGGTTGGTTCTCAGATGGAGGTTAGCAGCAGAGATGGCCCTGAAGGAGGAGAGGAAGAAGTGAAAATAAAGCCAATTCATATCGAAAACAAAAACTGCGAACCTAGTCACTCATTTACTACTGTTATAGTGTCAAAAAAGAAAAACGAAGACTATCTGCGTACCTGACTCTCCACTCTGTCTTAGAGGAGAAGGTCTGTGTCTCATAGTTGGAGGTGGTGGAGGTGATGATCTCGTCACCGTGCTTGTTCACAGTTCTGGTCTGAGTGGCCGTGAGCTGCGACTGCTCTTTAGTCTGCTTCTCAATCTCAGCAATCTGCTGACGCTGCTGTGAGGGAGCGGAGATCTCCATACCCAGGATGATGTCACGGATCTCAGACTGTGTCAGCGAGGCCACATTCACACTGGATAATGAGAGAAGCACTGACTACTAAATGCGAGCCTCACTTTAATCTGTTTTATTAACTTATCATTTTTATTTCAGGCAAATATTCAGCACTTTGTTAAGACTCACTTGTTCTTTTTGCCATAATCTGCAAGAATGAGATCTTTGAGCTGCACTTCCACCTTGATCCACTCCTCATCAGTGAGCGTGGGCCAGATGTGATGGGGCTCAGTGATCGTAGTCTTGTCAGGTTTCAGGATCACCTTGGCGCGGTCGTTGTTGACGTGGAGCGCTCTGAGGATGAGGATGAGTCGAGAGAAGGCCTAGAGATGGAGCAGACCACCGAACACAAACTAATTACACAGGGAATAAGCTGATGTTGCAAAAAACATATGCACCTCAATAAGCCTTTTGTGGGAAGCCAGCTTGGATCAATAGGATATAAATGTAACACTATCCATTCATTCCATGTTTCACATTGGATAGAGTGAAACTCACTGTGTAAGACGAGATGGTCTTGAGCCAGTCGTCGTAGAGGTTGAACAGCACCATCTGAGGCTCTGTAGCCTTCAGGATCAGGTCTCCGAACTTCTCCACCTTCAGACAGGCCTGGAAGGGCAGCTGCAACTCAGAGCCTTTGATCACGATGTTGGGGAAGTCGAGCAAGTGGACCTGCACAGAGAGAACGACATTAGAACTGGAGAGAATTCGGAACATGGGTAAAACTTACACAGATGATCCTTCAGGGCTTGTCATTCAGTGCGTTTACATGACACTCAAGAAAACCGAATTACTGCGTTAGTCTGACTATGATCGGATTTTTAAGATGCATGTATACACCTTAGTCTGACTAAAATCGGACCGGATTGGATTTCTCATAGTCGAATTACACCACGTAGATTATTCGATTGAAAGTCGCATTACTCCTGCATGTATACCTTTTCAGCGGATCGGATTTTGCATTCTGCGCAGGCGCGAGATTTTTCCCCGGGGCCGTGAGCCGGAAGTAGATGGACGGCGGCGGCGGCTTTCCTCCGAAATCACCGCAAGAAAGCACGCCAGAGTGCACATAGTTTGTGTAATTATCATGTACACCATATACGAAGTGTACAAAGATGTAGCTTCGTCTCGCTCTTCGTACGCCATCTTTCTTGAATGCCGAGGCAGCTGGTGACGTAAAGAGGTCAGCCGGAGGTGGCCCCGTTAACACTAGTTGAAATGGGTACAGCGCCACCTAGCGTACCAGGGTATGACATGCTTTCGGCCAGTAATTCGATTTTCTCAATGGCATGTATACTCAGATAATTGCAGTTGTCCGATTGAGCAGCATAGTCGAACTATGGCTGTAATCTGACTAAGCTGTGCATGTAAATGCACTGATTGTTAAAACAGCAGTTAGCTTGAAAGAGTCACCTCCAGAGGGTCCAACATGCCCTTCCTGGTGACAATGATCTGTTTCGGCTGCTCTTCCACTGGGAGGGAGCGAATCAGGGCAGCCACTTCTTCAGCTGTCTTCCATTTGGCAAGCTACACAGGAATAAGCACAATAAACAAAGAGTGAGCAATCAAATCACTAAACACAATAGGAGTCATAAATATTAGAGGTGGTAGTTCAGGGATGTACCTGTCCCAGACGTTTCTGTCCAGCCCACACAGATGTGTGAATGATCTTGAGGAAGAGTTGTCCAGTCCTGGGGTTGAAGATGAAGATGGCTCCGTTGATGGGCTTCGTCGTCAAGTTACCCTCAAATGTCTGTTGAGATAGATGGAGAATACATGTCACTAAATTAAAAAGGGCCAACCCAAGCAGTTACTCAAATAAATCAGGCATTGTTACAGCACAATTACTTTTTAATCTTATAATCGAAATGGTCAGCCACTCACCTTGTGGATGGTGACTCTGTACACGTTGGTGTCATCTACGAACCAGATGATCTGGTTGGAAAAGAGTTCACCATAGTTCTGTGAGGACAGGTAGGGCTCAGTGGGCTCAGAGGAGTACAGCTGCAGACCTTTGCGGATGCGCTCCCTGAGCACATACAGAGCAGGGTTGGCCTTCATGATCTTGGCCATGGCCTGCTGGATCAGGGGCTTGCTTCCAGGGAACCAGTTACCGTAGCCACTATAGAGGAGATACAATGACAGAGTTAAATACTAACGAAAGATTGTTTTTCTTTAATTAATTGATTTCCGCTGTTGATACCCTGAAAAAAAATAATGAAATCACAAAACACAGGGAAGATCAGAGTATAACATCATTAAAGCTGATGTGATTTACTACTGCAGACAGTTGCATTCATGTACAACAAGTTAGGAAGCTAGTGTGAAGACTTCAAAGGCTACTGTGGAGCACACTTAACATGAACAAGTGGATGCCAAAATCCAGGCAGAGCTGTCAAGAATTTGGCTGGCAATATCCTTGTTTATTTTGAATCACCTATAACACACTGGAGCTCACTTTACATCAGAGGGAACACTGCTTGGCCTTCCTCAACCAACAAACAATGCAACTGTTATCTAACCAAGATAACGCTTCAGCTTAACTATATGTTCAAATTATAATGAAACACACTATTTTTATCATGTATCCTGACTTGTAACAATCCTAACCTGTGGAGGTTGTAAGCCAGGTCAATGGCAATGAGCACTCCCGTGGGGGAGGGGTAGATACTCATGTTGTCGGTGGTGTAGTCCAGGAACTTGGCTCTGGCGTAACGCTCAATGTCATGGGAGTCGTAGTCACCCCAGCGCAGCTGAATGTCAATCCAGTACTTCTGTGTGGTGGTGCTGTCCATCACGTCCCTGTAGGAGGAGGAGAACATTTTAACTCATTGAGACCAAGACGATATACATTTGAAAACAAATCCAGGAAGACAGAGTTTGCGAAAAGGAGGTAAATATATTGTCAGCACTCATACTTTGAGTCTGCAAGCAGAGATGGTCGAGAGACGTTCCACTTGTATGATGCAAAAAGGAGGATGTCTGCACAGGATGAGTTCATCTTGTATGACTTCCTGGGGTGGATGGTCTCCTTCTGCACCGTCTCAATCTCCAGAGCATCCAGCTCCTGATCAAACACCTAAAAAAACAGAAAAAGTTAGTATATACGGAAGTCAATAGTAACAAGAACAAACTCAGCTTGCTATATTTCTGCTTTTACACTGAGTGAAAAGTCCATGGTGTCAAATATTATATATATATATATATTTAATAAAACCTACCTGACAGAGATCCATGACAATGCTCTCATGAATCTTCTGCCACAAGTGAGCCCTGAAGATCTGAATGAGTGAGATCTTCAGTGTGGGGATCTTGCCGTGCATGAAGATTCCTGTCAGGTCAAGTTGTACCTGGAAACCCACGTACACCTGAAAACCGAAGAGAAGAAAAATTTAGCAGTTTAGAAAGTTCTTCATTCTCCCCCCTTCTCTCAGGAGTATAAAAATCTTTCATAAGAGACATTTATAAATGTTGGTGGTACTGACGTTAGCTCTGTTGATGGTGGGTGACCACCAAAGTGTAAAGCGACGGTTGGGGATTTGGTTCAGACCGGACCTCTGGGCATTGGTCAGCTTCTTCCACTTCATGGACTCCTCAAAGCCACTGGCCTTCTCCCTAAAGTCCAGAAATTGAGACAATTTTAGCTTTTTTAGAGGAAGGACTATCACAATTAGACAGAAAAATCGAAAGTCAAACATACAAAGAACAGAAAGTGTTAAAAGTGTTTTGGTTGTGCCATTTAAAAAAAAAAAAACACACATAGCCGTGGAAACCAAGGTTGAGGTACTCTCTCTTCTTTAGGTCTTGTTTAAGCTCTACAAGCATTATACACTACAAGCGCTCTTAATGTCAAAGTGCTCTTACCAGAAGAGACCCTCCCAGGTGGGGAAATAAGTGCCTTTGAAAAGTGTGTGTTCTAGGATGCCCTCCACACCACCCAGAGCCTGGATCATGTCTGTGCGGTAGTTGTTCAGGTTCCACAGTTTGCCGTCGTGCCTCTGGTGGGTCCACCAGAACGGATTCTGCTTCAGCACCTGCACAGAGACATCAATTCATATAAATGCATGTTGATGGCAAATGCAGAATTTTAAATGCAACACTTCACTTTGTTAACATTAAAATGGAAGCATTTTGGTGTGTTACTGTTTGAATTACACTTAAAACAGATCCTGGTACATCTTCGGATAAAAAAAAAAAATTTGCCTATCAGTTACCAGTTGTGTCTTCATCATACCTGATACTGTTTGAAATCTGTCCTGACTCTCCAGCCTTTGTCATAAGCCAGTGTGTGTCTGTCCTTCTGGAAAAGTGTGTTGATACGGGGGATGCCTCGGTCCCATGAGTCCTCCAAATCTTCCAGGGTCAGACGCCTGAAGCACAGGAGACACACTGATATTTGCCTTGTCTAGCTTCAGCTCACATTTCTTGGAATATATAATATCAGTAGAACAGCAGATACTATGAACCTAGTACTCGGTAGACATCCCAAACAAATGTTGTATGATTAAATACCTGTTCTGAGCAATGGCCTCTTGTCTCTTCAGGGCGTACTCAGCCCAAACTCTCTGGGAGTCGATGAACTCGCTCTCCCACGGCTGAATGTATCGATAAAGGTTAGGAATGAGCTGATCTTCTTCGTGACTCATTCCAGACCTGAAGTGGGTAATACCCACATCTGTCTGCTTGGACCACCTGGTGGAGAGTGAGAAGAATTAAACCCAGTTTGCTAAAACGAATTCACTGACCAGAGATCAAGACAACAAGGAGCCGGCATCCTGACTTACCGCAGGTCTGACTGTGGAATAAGCACGTGGCCCATGGACAGCATGCCAAGGCCACCCAACTCTTTGGGAGTGTAGAAGACAACAGGAGGGAAACGGCTAGGCATTTTGGAGTTCAGGCCGATCTTGATACGTGTCTGGATCTTGTTCTCGCACTTCACCAGCAGGTCCAGGAGCTCCTGGGTATTGACCACAGCCTCTCGGAAGTATGTCATCAGACCGATCAGAGCCGTGTTCCATTTGTTCACAATCTGGGGAGAGAGGTGACATAATGAAATATTCTGACAAAGTAACCTCTTGACAGTTTTTTAAAAATAGTACATGACACAGCTCTTGTGTTTTAAGAGTATTTCTACTGACCTTGGTGAATGTGGTGGATCCAGAGGCCATCAGGATCTGACGCACTCTGTTGTGGAAGCGCTGCATTGACTCATCATCAACACGCAAGAAACACTGCGCAGTCCTCTCTTTGGTTACCTACACGTGCAAATATAATAGAAGTTAATAACAGGAATGTGATCATTTAAAGAAATACACAGATTATAAGATGCAAATATTATTAACCGCCTTGAGATACATGCCCATAATAGTTGCTTATTATAGGCATTACTTCCTCACCTCGTTCTGCAGGTTCCACACACCGTCTTTGTGAGTAAACTCTTCATAGCTGGTGCGGCATTTTGGCAGGATGCGGCACTCAAAGCCACACATGTTGAAGAGCAGGTTGGGGTTGTCTTTGCTGTAGACTGAAACAAAGCTGTTCTCCCACTGGACTGTGGTCACTGATCTGGGCAGACGGTTCTTGATGTCCCAGAACACAGCGCGGCCACTGGGAAGAATTAGATTAGAAATGTTATGGCTGCTTGTCTCCAAACCTGGTAAAAAAAGTTCAACATTCAACATGAAATAAGATTTCAGTTGAGTTTAAGAGGTCAAATCTTAAGTTGGAACTCACAGGTTGACATCATGCTTCATCAGTCTCATGCGTGCATCACGGGGCCAGCACTTCTTGTTGTTATAACCCACAATGTTCTCATTATTGGGGTCTGGGTGCTCCGTAAGGTACCTCTGGATCAGATCTCTGGCCTCGTCAGCAGAGAACCTGGTAGAGCCATAAAAACACATAACATAAATTTATCAGCAAAAACAGAAAAGTCTGCTCTGTTAGGCAGTCAAGCGGAGATCGTCAACCACGACCGAAAGATTTTTAAAAAGTATGGTAGTTGGTAGAAAGTTTCCAAAACCATGTTAGGAACCCACCTGAAGAAGATGTGGATGCGGTCGATGTAGCGGCAATACAGTCTGATTGGGTGGGCACTCTCGGTGGCTGTGTCCTGGAAACTGAGGAAATCATTGGGCATTTGAGGTGGGCCTGCCATCTCGCTGGCACGGTGCAGGCCGAGCACCAGCAGGTCCATCACCAGACCGTAGTACTGTACGATGAATGAGGCAAACTGGAGCCCCCTGATGATGCCATAGGAGTTGGTGTGGTTCATATCCTACATGGAAAAGAGAAAACCTTTGGATTAAATGCCACTATAAAAGTTGAAACTGGATCTAAATGGCAAGTTCGTTTTCAGAGAGCTCTAAGGAATTATCTATACAATCAAAACGAATAAAAAGGGATATAAAATTAATGTGTGTATTTACCTTGTAGTTGATGACCACATTGTTCTTGGCCGTCATGTAATCAGCAATGTTGTGGTCAACGATAAGACGCAGCAGCCTGTTGAGCAGAGTCAGATCAATCTTCTCGTACATTTTCTCATAGCGGGACTCCAGCATCACGTTGCACTCTCCTTCTGCAGTCTCCCAGACGTCCTGCAGGTTGTTGATACCTGTGAAGAATCAATAAAAGCCTTCAGATAATGTTTGACTTTAGGTCCTGTGAACAGGAGCTTTCATATGATATGCATGTAATCAACCAAAGTTTAATTCCATTCAAAATTATTCAGTTATCACACAGTTTGATTTTATGCAATTAGATCCTGACCTTGGCACCACTTGTAGACCAGCAGTGGTGGTGGTTCAGTGTCAGCAGGTTTGATCCAGGGTGGGAAGAGGCGTCTCTTGTCTGCCTCGTACCACAGGTATTGGTCCAGGTAGGCATCAGTGATCTTCTCCAGGGGCTCTACATCGTACACAGGTACCAGATGACTGTACAAGTCCATGAACTCAATGCCCACCTAGAAAAAGAAGAATCTTTTCTGAGACTGACACAGCTTCTGTTTTGTTTCTAAATTGACCTATGGAAGATGAACTCAACTGAACTTTGAAGTTCTATTTTTAACCAGAGCTTTGCTCTTAACTCCGGAAATCTGAATTCTAAAAACATTATCTGTACGTCTTGGTCCTGACCTCTTTGAAGGCTCTCTGGGTGAGCAGGTGACGTTTGATCCTGGACAAGGCCTCGTGAGGATTGTCGTACGCCTGCTCTATCAACCCCAGCTCCTCCCTCTGACTCTGGTTCAGACGAGACTTCACACTAAGAGACACAAAAATACAAAATCATGATGTAGAGAAAATGATATTTAGATACATGCACACTGTCTTTTGTAAAAGCATTTGCAGACAAAGGGGTGGTCATGATGGAATATACCTGTACGCCTCCTTGAGCCTCTCCAAGGCCAGAATGAGCAGCTTGGTGTCGTGTTTGTAGGACAGCGGAGGGAAGGGAATGGGTGAGAACCGCCGACTCTCCAGCCAATGAACGGTGGTAGTGTAGATGGCTACAGCCTCTTCAGCTGTGATGTAGGGTCCATCCTGTAGGCAGAACATTAATACTTGGGTGAATAGAGCCAATAGCAATTATTACGTCTTCATCCATTCAGCCATTTATAGGAAATACAGATGTGACAAATTAAAAATGTAGCAAGAATATCTGAAAGGTGAAGGACCAACTGCAACTGCAGCCAGTGATTAATGAGATTCACCATTCATTTCATTATTCCTCCAGTTCTTACGCACAGGCAAGCAGACCAATGCAAGTGCGCCTTTGTAGGAGGACTTCATTCAATAGTCTATTGGTTTATTCCGGAATATTCATGGAAACATTGAATATACATTCTAATTATAGCTAGAAAACAATGTTTACTAAAATGTAATGAACAATTCATCGGTTCAAACTGTATTTCAATGGAAAGTGTGTTCTCCGTATTTCTTTTTGGGGCTTTTTTCTGTGTCACCTTCAGGTAGTTGTGCTGCCTCTCCTGCTCAGCTTTCAGGTACAGACGAGTCAGCCTCCCCAGGTTCTTCTTACACACGGTTTTGTCCACAGTGGCTCCACGGCGGATTCTCTCACGGTTGTAGTGGGCAGTGTTGGTCCACCAGTCAGCTTTAGCCTTCACGTAGCGCAGGATCATGTTCTCAATGGGAGTGGGCAGGCCTGGCACCTACAGTGATTGGTTGGGGGAAATTTTGTTCATTCTTACACAACTTAGAAATAGGGACACATATGTTTTGAGCTGTTTCAACCAGTATTTGGAAGTGTTCATCTTTTTATTGTTAATGTTCTGTACCATTTAAGACATGTTAGGTTAAAGGAAAATGTTGTATTGTAACATTTCTAACCACAACTAATCCACATGCCAAGACGGACAAGAAAAACATACCGGAACAAAACACTTCAATCTGAAGCATTCTAAATGATTTTACACTTTAAATACTCAAACTGAGCCCAGGCATTTAACATTTTACTTCACAAATCCTAAAATGAAGAATTTCTTAAAGGATTCTCTGATTAATCTTCATCTTCTCATAACAGATCATCAGTCGATGTGGAGGTGTTATCTTTAACGCACTCACCTTCCAGGGGATGTTGGCCTTCCAGCACCGCCAGGACTCACTGAGATGCTGCAAGATGGTTCTGGCCTTGTTCTGTTTGATGCCCTCAGGCATCATGTCCAAGATGTCGTGCATCACAGCAGCACGCAACTCCAGGTCAAAGTGAGACTCCACGCGCTGTTTGGTCACCGTCTTGGCTACGCCCTTAGAATGACGTCCTGTTGGGGGAAACGGTTGTTGCTTAAATGAAGCAACCCTCAGCACATCTGACAACTTTGTTGCTGAAATAAAGGTGGCCATCATAATAACATGGAGAGGCGTTTCTGCATACCTTCAAACTGCCTGGCCAGCAGATTCCCCAGCCACCTCTCCAACAGCGGAGTGATTCCTCTCATGAAGAACAGCCACACTCTCCAGCCGGGAGCCCAGAAGCCACAACCTGGGCCCTTGCCCACAGGACCCTGATCCATAAGAAAGAAATCTTATTTTTTGATGCAAAGCTTGAGACAAGTCTTTTCTAAAAGGACAATGAACAAAGTAAAAACAGCTGGAAGATAAAATACACCATGTTTACTTACAGTGTTGAACCTATAGTAGATGAGATGCTTCAGATCTTTGCACATCCTGATTTGTCTCATCAACTTGTACTTGTAGCGGTACATGCCTGTCAGCTGACCTACATGAGCGAAGATGTACTGCAGTCCATCAGACAACTACAACAGAGGCGAAATTCAAGCATTAGTCAAATGTGAAATACTGCAAAATAAACTTCAAAAACATTTCTGACAAATACAAATGACAAATCACTTTCTAAACAGCAAAAAGCTGACTTCAGATAATTGAAGAATCATCCTTGTTTCTTACACATTGTAAGTAGCTAGGCTGTGTTAGTACCCTTGTCTAGGAGTAAAATATTCTTCTGGTGGGCAAAGTTTCTTCACTGAACTCACCTGGAAGGCATCGACATTTCCCAGTCTGTACTGCACGTGGCTGTCCACCACCAGCTTGCTCAGACGCAGTACCTCTCTGCACAAGTGGAAGGCATTACCAAATCGAGACTTCTTTCTTTCCTGGGAGAGAGAAACAAGAACTTAGTTGCAGATTTCAAGCAACTCAAACTCTTCATTGGCATCAGGCACACCCTTGGCTCAGAGAAAGGAAATTACAAAAAAAAATCTTAAATTGAAGTAAGTTGACCCATGAAAAGAAATTTTAAGAATATGGATCCAAGTTTCACACCCAATCAAGTTGAACTCTTAACTTTCAATAATTTAAGCAATATCTGAAAGGTGAAGGACAACTGCAGCTGCAGCCAGGAATTAAAACAGTCACCATTCATTTCAATATTCCTCCAGTTCTTACGCACAGACAAGCAGACCAATGCAAGTGCGCCTTTGTAGGAGGACTTCGTTCAAAACTCCATGTGACTTATTCCAGAAAATTCATAGAAACATTTAATATAGGTTCTAATTTATCATGTAGCCAGAATACAATGTTTAGGGAGTAAAAGCAGGTGGATCTGCCCTGGGACTTTACCTTTGTGGTCAGTGTCTTGACTGGCTTCAAGTTGAAGTTGTAGTCGAGATGCAGGTAGTTTAGATTTTTACGATGGATAAGCAGGTTGAGCATGTTGTAACCCTGTCTGCAAACCTGCAGGCCCACCTCCACCCAGTCCAGCTTGGTGGACTGAAAGAACTTGGTGGCCTTGAAGGAGCGGAACAGATACCTGAAAGACAAAAGAGGATACGCTTTAGAGAAAAAACACTGATTGGTGGGCAAAAATCAGCGTAAACGGAGAAAACTGAGTAACAGGAAATCTGAACAAAGCGTGTACTGATGCTCACCTCTTCTTCTGAGCCTTTGGTGGTCGGTGTTTGAGGGCATTGAGCACATAGTACTTGAGCAGTTTCTGGTACGACACTCGCACTTTGACTGGCTGTCCTGCCGGGCAGTGCTCACGGTACCTGTAGAATAATTATCACCTGACATTTAGAGATTCTCAAAAATGATAATTTTATGTCTGAATGAGATAAATATAAGCAGTAAGTATATTCAAACATGTTGGTAGTTTGCTCACCAGTTCTTGATCAGGGGGATATCAATGGCACGCCTTGTACGCCCCGATCTGAGGTTGAACGGCCTCGGTGCCCACAGGAGAGCAATGCCATTGGCCGTGTTGTCTGTGTAGAGTGGCGTCTCCTTGAGGAAGGGCTCCACATACTCAGGAAGCTCGAACTCCTCATCGTCCTCAGGCAGAGGCTCCTGACTCTGAGTGGAGGAATTAAAAATAAATATAGTAAGTATTAAGGTTGAGCTGACCTGTAAAAATAAGTTAATTGTAAACAAAGGCGGTCTCCATTCTTAGTTCTTTTTGGAGTTCCACACAAAATCAATTTGAATTCAAAACTTTCAATAATTTAAGCAATATCTGAACAGTGACGGACCAACTGCTGCTGCAGCCAGGATAAGAAGGATCTCTGTTCATTTCAATATTCCTCCAGTTGTTACGCACAAACAAGCAGACCAATGCAAGTGCGCCTTTGTAAGAGGTCTTCATTCAAAATTTCACGTGATAGTTTCTACCAAATTCAAAAGGTGAATAATCAGCCACAGTCATCATCACTTACCTTGACAGAATGTCTGTGTGAAATGGGGTTGATCAGCGGGTCAAAGTAGAACGCTGGGAGATCTGGATCCTCCGTCTTGATAAACACCACATTTGGTGTATGATACCTGCAGAGATAAAGACATGAGTATCTACTCACTGCTTACAGCCAATGCGAAAGATGTTGTAGCTAGTTTAGCTAAAGAGTGAGCAAAGAGGTTTAGCAGCATTTTACAAAAGTTACATATGAGCAGTATTTGTTGTAATTCAACTTAAAAATTAGATAATTCATTTCTCACCAGGTGAGGTGGACATGGTGCGGCAAGTTGTTGTACAGGTAGGGGAAAGCGATTTTGTATTCTGTCCTGATAGGCTGTCGGATGATGATCTTGTTGATATCGTTGAACTCATTCCAGTCTTCATCCCTGCAGGAGAAACAGACCAATGAGCTACAGCACAAATCATCTTGTAACTATTCTTTCTATTTGGGGTTAACAGAATTAAAACTCAAACAACACCAAAATTACAGTGTGCCCTTACTGGAGGTTGATGTCTCTGACCAGTGGCTCAAACTTCGGTCCCCCAGGGATGGCCATATTTAAGGCCTTGGAAGTGAAGAAGGCCTTAAGGTCAAAGAGATAAAAGTAGTTGAAATCCACCAGGTCTGTCAGCAGCTGATTGGCCAAGCGGTACAGTGTGGACATCATAGGCAGTGTGAACTGCCAGCGGCGGTAGGTGGTGCCATTCACAAACCTGAAAAGGGCACAAATTAATTATTGTTTGAATTTGTTGAATATGTTTAACTTAAAATGTTTTTCTTCAAAAGAGTGTCATGATGGATTACTTGGTGGTGTCTTTGAGGGGCTGGTGCTCATAGAACCACTCCACACATGAAGAGTCCTCCTCAGTGTCCAACTCCATCTGGATGGCCTCCAGTGGTTCCACATCAAGGATGTTGTCAGCGTAGTCAAGCGGCGGCTCCTCATCATCAAATGGTGGAAAACGCATCCTCTTGAAGTGCCGACGATCACGCTTCTCACGACGCATCATGATCCACATGGTGCTGGTAGGAGGATATGGAAAACCATACTTTATAAATACGTGGAAAGATAATCTACAATGGATTTGATGACATCAGTACAGCATGGAGTGTTTAGCTCCTCCTAAACCACACTTTCTTACCCCCATTGTGCGATGTAGACTGGCTCGATGACCCAGGGGATTTCATTCACAAAGGAAATAGCTCCAGTGATGTGGTAGAGGACTGGCACATCTCGGATCTGTTCCCAGGGCATAGGCATGTTTTCCAGCAGCTTGAGCACTGCATGGGGCATGTACTTGAGAGCACTGTTCAATGAAAAAAAATGTATAGGATGGGCTACGTTAGTGGTGATGATCTTCTTAATCAATGAGTTAATATGTTTGTTTGTTTTAAAACAAAGAAATTGTATACATTTAATTCAATCTAAACTAGTTTATTACTATATCATTTATTTTTTACCCTAGATAAACTCTCTTGTCATGGCGAAACTTCCTATTGGTCATGTCTCCATGGTCTCTGATGATCTTGCGGACATGCTCAGGTGGCATGTCTTCCTTCTGAGCATCCACAAAGCCAAACTTTCTCTTTTCTGAGTAGCGCTTTGCCTGCAACTGCTGCCATTTTCTTGCTGTAAAGTTGGAAAACATTTTAAGTAAATGAGAAAATGAAATATGTCGATTCAAGCTTTAATCACACGATTACTGTATCGCATTGAGCGAAGGTCGGCGTACCCTTCTCTTGCAGTTTTTCCTCGGACATGTAGTCTGGGACCGGTGCAGGAGGGGGTACACCTGGTGGCATCCCTGCAGGGACGCCTCTGTAGGGGAAGGTGGCTGCCATGGCGGCTCACTGCTAACAACAAAAACATCAAACAAAGAATTCACGTTAACATCGACACTAAATGTGTTGTAAGAGTTTTATTTTAATGTCTGAGCTCAACTGAATGGCAACTCTTCGTTAAGTTACATGAGCGCACCGAGTTGTCCAGCTTGCGCCCACAATTCCTAAATTATTCATCGAAATCATAACTAATCTACAAACCAAGCAAAGTTAAACCGCTACAGATTAATTTGTCACGACTGTTTATTTGACAACAACATGGAGCTATTTTTTTTTTTACTTAATAGAATACATAACTGTTACACATTAACCATTTCCATACAGACAGTCAGCTAGCGGTTAGCTTGTTAGCTTAACAACATGGCTTCGCTTGCGGCACAAACTGTGCGGTTACGCACGGATTAAAAGAACAGCAAACTTGACTCATTGCTCATTCAATGTATTTCACACTTTAAAATACAACCAATAAATTATTTGCCATATACTTCACGACAAGTTTGCATAACCTTATATCGAGTTAGACATAGTTATTGATTAGGCCAAACGTGGATGAAGCGGTAAGCTAGCCTAATGCTAAAACTAGCATGCCAGCTAACGACTGAATGTTAAGTAACAAAAACGAAAATGCTTGCAAAACCACGTACCTTGCTACCTTTAGTCCCAGGGCAACTTCCTAACGTTGAAGATAGCCTTGTTCCATACACAGTAGGCTACCACAACATTGCTCTTTCAGTGCTGTATCGTCCTTTTTCCGTTTCACTGTTGTGTTGATTTGTCTTCATAAAACTGCATCACGCACGATGGACGACGGCGGCCACACGATGAGCGTAGCTCAGTGGTAATCACACACAAGAGTTACGCCGGAAACGAGAATCTCTTACCGCGGAACATAAAGGGTCCTACGTCAAAAGATACGCCAACGTTTGTCAAGTGCAATTTTGCAAGTACCCGGATATTGTCATTTCCGGCACATTACTGCCCCCTGTAGTATCGGGGTGTAGCACACAGGGTTCAAACAGCAAACACAAAGGAATACTCTGCACTTAGGTCATTCATTTATTTGATGACTTCAGCATACAACTATTTACACTGAGTATGTTGTAATAATATGTTATGTTAATAATATGTTATTGTTATTGTTATGTTATGTTATAATAATATAAACATAATATATGTTATGTAATAATAATAATATGTTTAAATAATTTCCCAGTCTGGGATCATTAAAGTAATTCTATCTATAACATGCAAGCAAATACATAGATACACATGTAAATATAGATATCGGTTAAATAATATAATATATATATTATATATAATAATATAGATTCAAGTGTATAATGATAAAAAATGAATTACTTAAGGGGAAAAAATGTTTTTCAACATACTTCCTTGGTGACTGGATTGGTTTTCCATGACATCTGACAAGGTTGATTGACTGCAGGTTTGGCTGCTGTTATTGCTGGAATTTTTTTAAAAATTGATGTATTAAAGTAGCTTCCATTTACTCAAAAACTGTAGTTAAGTACAATTTTTTTAAATATATTTGTACTTTACTGGAGTATTTCCATGTTATTTTCTGCCTTTACAGAAAGTAAAAAATACCTAAAGGATGTACCTGAGTATGTAAGTTAAAGTCTTAAGGTATCTGATGTAAAATGTAAATGTAAAAATTTATTTAATTATTACACATACAAGTACAGGTAAATTATACAGTTATTTGAATGGAGGGATATTCTCACAAATGTTAATTTCAGTATTTCAGAGTTTATTGTCATTTTTAACAACAATGAAATGCAAGTTTTACCTAACCAACACAATACACATTTTCATGCTGAAAATTGGCTTTTTGTTTCCAAAATGGCTTTATTGTATATATACACATACATATTTATTGTATTTCATTTATTTTATTATTATTATTATTATTATCATTATCATTATTATTATTATTATTATTATTATTATTATTATTATTATTATTATTATTATTATCATTATTATTGTCATTATTATTATTATTATTATTATTATTATTATTATTATTTGTATTGCTACTTTTATTCTGAAATAATTGACCGGAAGAGTAGAGTGGCTGCTGGTGACAGAGGGGCAGGTCTGGCTGAACTGGAGTCTATCATTCATGTAAAACAGCGTTTGGTTTGCACACAGTTTGGAGATACTTCTGTGTGTTCGTGTAACGCTGTCGGACATAATGGCGACTTGTGACGACGTGCGGGAAAATGTGAAGGTACTTTAGCTTGAATCGAACACTGATCAGTTTGATTTCTGTCCGGAGATTGTGCAGAAGTTTTTACCTCTGAAGCTGTTCTGATTACGTAACAGCGGCTCAGTGTGTGATTCAAAAGTTCTTGTAGTTGAAGATACTGACTTTTCTTCAAGCAAAACCAAGTTAGAGTGTAGAGAGTGTGATCTCTGTCAAACATGATAATATTTGGTATTGGTTGTATGTAATAGAAGGGAGGATGTGCTTTGTGTTTTTTAAAGGTGTCCATAGATTTAGACCTTTGACAAATGTTAAAGCGTGTGTTAGAACAGTTGTTGACCACATGTGTTGTCCATGATGTGTGCAGAAGTACTATGGCAGCCTCCTGGAGTCCACTTGTGACCTGCAGACTAGTGCCTCCTCCTGCAGTGTGTCCTGCCGCCCGCTGCCAAAGAGTGTCAGAGATGCACTCAACCTGGTTCATCCGGAGGTAACAAACAAGTACGGTTTGCAGTCTCCCTTTTACTCTTACATCACAGACATGTACAGCAGTAACTGTACACAAGTGTCTCATGCACATGTCATCACGGAAGTCTGCAAATATTTTGTCTCAAGTGTTGGAGTGACAACAGTGAACTGTTTGGTGGCAGTGCTGGTTGATTCATCAACAACAACAAAAGTACTTTGAAAAAATCCCTTTATGGTCATGACACAGTTTCATTGACAAACGACTTAATGAACTTCTCTGTAGACACATCAGAAAACATGCACACTGCTGAAAATGTATGCATTATCCAGGACAGGGCTGCATAACAGTGACAGAAACTGATATTGTGATGAATATGTTTCCTGCTATATATATTGTGATATATAAAAAAAGACAGGAACTCCCTCAAGATAAACTGAATAGCTCCTTTTGGAAAGAATAATGGGGATAATTAAGAAGGGGAGTGCTTTTTATCAAACAACCACAGTAGGCCCTGCTTTGTTTGTATGCGTACCATGTGAGTTTTCCTTTGTTTCAAAAAGTTGTAGCAGGAAGGGTTTGCGTTAATTAGCCTTCCTTGACATTGAACATCCTGTGATGTGACTGTTGCACAGCTGCACATTGCCTTGTCGATGCCGAAACGATGTATTGTGCAGCCCCTAATCCAGGACACTGAAATTCAGACATTACTCAAAGATGTATTTAGTCTTTTTCAGTCTGTTTTCATACTTTACAGTACAGAACTATCTCCATAACATCTGTATGCTTCCCATAATTGCACACCGACACTCTTGTTTTCCTTGGTTTGTGAGAGACTGAGGTGTATGTACAATTTTTGGCACATCATTTTGGTCCAATATCATCATCAAATCTGTCTACTACAGCTGGAAAAGCAGATAATAAATAAACAGCACTCAAAAAGTCCACTCAGGACTTACTACAACCATCATCCTTGAAAAGTAATTGAGTAAATTTTTCATGCTCCATACTGATGCTGCACCTAAACCTCAAAATGGTAGGGAAAGCCCTGCTGCTGTTGTCTTAAACAGTATCTTTCTCCAGATTCTTCGGCTGCGGCCTCCCCTTTCCAGCGAAGCTCGAGGGCTGCAGGGTCCTGGACCTCGGCAGCGGCTCCGGCAGAGACTCCTACGCCTTCAGTAAACTGGTTGGCGAGAGCGGACACGTGACGGGGATCGATATGACAGAGGAGCTGGTGATTGCATACGCTTGAGTGTCCACGCACCATCTGGCATTTGACTTCTGTGCTTTCTGCTGACTTAACTCACATTTCCTCAGGTCACAACGTCTCGTCAGTACATCGAGTATCATCAGAAGACGTTCGGCTACAAGCAGCCCAATGTGACTTTTGTCCTGGGGTACATGGAGAAGCTGAGTGAGGCCGGCATACAGAGTGACTCCATTGATGTTGTGCTGTAGGTTAAAAGTATGCACAGTTTAATTGATCAGCCCGGTGTTGTAGAATGATAAATTAATTAACCCTGCCCCTTGTACTTGTTTATAGTCTGTTATTAATAAGACGGCTTTGATGAGTTGATAAACTCTTTTCCCTCCAATGTATCCAGATCCAACTGTGTGATCTGTTTGTGTGCTGATAAAAGAGCCGTGCTGCAGCAAGCTTACAATGTCCTGAAGGTTAGTCTGACGAATTTGAGTCCAGCCCATGGGATGTTTTCTGCACCCTTTTTTAAAAAACTATTATTTCCTGTTAGCCTGTACCTTGGGCCGTTAATGATTAGCCCCAATTAAGGATTGTTTCTGGGGTTTCTGGAGAAATGATGCCACAGGAAAGTTCATCTGGTTATCTAATTCTACCTTAAATTCAGGATACTCCCTGCCTGATTTCATACTTGTTTAATGTTTTATAAAACTGTAGTATCTTAAATCTTGAATTCAAATTTCACATTTCGCTGGAAACGTGGCCACCTGATAACAAATGGGCCCATGTTGGGGGTTTTTATTATCAGCTTGTGTTGGCCCAAGTACAGGTTAACAGGAAATAATTGTGGAAAAAAAGGGAATATTCTGAGAGCTGGACCTGACTCCAAGCCCACACTGTACATTTTAAAAGGCAGGAAACCAATTAATTCAGAATTACCAAGTGAAGTAGACTATTAAATTTAAGTTGGACGAGCTAAAAAATCTTCACAACTTCAATATATTAGTCTACTTTACTTGGTAATTTTGAGGTAATTGGTTTCATAAATGTTTTTAATCAAAGTAAATTTTTAAGGTTTTAGTGTCTTATAGTGTCTTCATGCTCTCATTCTACACAGGAGGGAGGTGAACTCTACTTTAGTGACATGTATGCCAGCAAAGTCATTCCTGATCACATGAAGACAGATCCACGCCTGTGGGGTAAAATCACTTTGTATTGTGGTCTAAAAATTCAATGTAAAAGGCATAAATACAGAACCCCTGCATCAATAACGTTAAATATGCCCTTGGTGGGATCTTTTTGTGTTGGGGCTCAGGTGAAGGAATGGGCGGCTCTCTGTTCTGGCAGGATCTGATTCCGTTGGCCCACAGCGTAGGATTCAGCACGCCTTACCTCGTCTCATCGAGCCGCATTGTGGTCTATAACAATGAGCTCAAAGCAAAAGCAGGTACCACAAAGACAACGCTGACCTGTGATGTCGTGTGAAGATTTTCAATCCACAGCTAAGCCCGCTGTTTGTTTTGCAGGTGACATCAACTATGCTTCGTCCACCTACCGGATGTTTAAGCTGCCCAAAAGCCCAGTCATGTCTAAGGCAACAGTGACCTATAAAGGAACTGTGGCTGACTTCCCAGACCAGCTGGACTTTGATTCCTCCAACTGTTTCAAGGTAAGATAAAACTTATATCAGTCCAAAGTGCTTTGTCATTGTTGACACAGGGGTATTTGATCGCCTGTGGCAAATGCAAGTTTATGTTTATGTTTTGCTTTTTTGATTTCATAGAGGAAAAAAACTCCTCATTCACATCTAAAAACTAATCTGCTCTGTCGGTTTACAGAAAGGTGTGGCCGTAGAGGTGAATGGAGAGATGGCAGCAACCCTCCAGAGTTCCCGTTTCTCTCCGGATTTTGATATCCAGATATCAGATAAACCGGATAAGTCCAGCTCTGAGTCAACACCACAGGTAGCTTATGGTCTGCCCTCACCATGGCTAAAATGCTTTTATTTTGAAAAATTAGCTAGTAGCTATTGAATGCATTCAGAAAGTGAAGTTGACCAACATTTTGCGCCGCAAGAATCCAGTTAAACACAGGTTTCTTCATCTTAAAAGCTGTAAAGTACTTCCATTTTTAATGAGAAGCTTCACATAATTAAGAATTACTCAAGTTTTACAGAAAGAATAACTCTTTGTAGGAACTGCAGTGTGAGCTTTGATAGCAGCCAAAGATTCATTTCAGACCCACGTCAAAGTTACTTTTCTTATTCTTTACCTACAGTACTGTCACCTCAACCCGTTCCTGCTGGCGGACAAACTGGGATCATCAGTGAAACAGTGCTCCAAAATAAGCAAATAGAGATGCAGCTGAATCCTGAGGGAAATATTTTTGATTAAGACTGTAACATGTTTTTAGACTTTGAATATTTGATTTAAGTCCATAACTGTCCTTTAGAAACAAATCATTTCATGTGTTAATCATCAACAACCTCTTGTCATGTAGTTGAGGACAATTGTCTCAGATGATTTGTGAATATCATCACAGTTTAGTCGTGTTTGTCAGCAAATGTCACACTGATGTGCTAATAATTAAAGTGTCCACATACTAAAATCAAACCTTGTTTAGTAAATAAAATAATTTATTAAGTAATGGTTTTGAACGTTCTGTGCTTCAACCTTACTTGAAGCCTACTTGATCTGAAGTAAACAAAGTGCAAATATCCAAGAAAATTAGTCTGTGCAAAAAGAACAAAGTGTTTGTGCTTGCCTTTATTCTGCTGACATTGTACAACATGAAAGAGGAACTTGTACTGACAGGCAAGTATAGTTATTAAATGCACTTAAATAGTACCAACTAGTAATAATAAGTAAAGACTGAAAAGGCTAGACCGCCCTGGTTGCAGGAAGTGGGCGATTCATAAAATATAAAATGTGTTACAAAAGTACAATAAGAATGAAAGAGAGATAAACATCCACAGACATAATAATTACTCTCTGATATGTTTGATAAGAAAGGTTTTACTCGACCTGGAAATGATGACATTGTGTTTTGTTATACAGCCAATAGTCAAAACTAAAACAAACATGACGTAGCAAAGATTGAGAAACAATCTAGTCAGTGAAGCGAACAAATGTGGGGGAAAAAAATCCTTGTCAGAAAATACATCCCCACACTGCACCCCACAGGCTGATGACAGTACGTATGTTGTATGAATAATCAGTAGTTGTTGCTGCCCAACATTCATTTTAAGACCTGAACATTAGTTATGTAGCACACAGTAGTACATTTAATCTGGAGTTGAATTTCAAAATGAAAGTAAATAAAGCAGTTTTATCTCAGTTATAAGACAAAGCCTAAACAGTAATGTACATCTCTGCAGGAAACATTTATGATTGATTAAAGCATTACTGTGAACATTAAACAGACTTAAACAGCAATAAAAGTTAATGGAATATGAAACTACGCACTCATCACCATGTACAACGACCTTGGTAGTGTGTATTTTAGATAAGTAACTCTGTAACTCATTACAGATATCATATGTAACATTTCCACATTAAAATGTTAAATAGGACCAGACCTCTGTTTGTTTATATTGTTGAGTTGTGTACTTACATTATCCCAGCTGTTTCCAACAATGTTTAAACCCAGAGAACTCTATAAGTTTGCTCGGGGTAACGGTGCGTTGTATTTGATCACCTGACGCTATAACCTCCAGGAAACATTAGGTGAACTGTCAGAGAGTGAGGAAGGAAGTTGGCGAACCTAACTAAACGTAACATGGATATAAATTAGATACATCACCTTGTCCGTGAACGTTTCTGACTGAGTCATGTCTCATAATTTTCATCAGCAGTGGTGGTTGTTTAATAATGAAGACAACAACTCCCATGATCCCACACTACTTCATGACCTCATCAAACTAAGCCTTTTGTTTTAATAGTTTTGATTGAGAGACACCTAGTAGAAGAAATGTAATCATGTGCGTTTAAAGATATTGCAACAAAGTCAAGTGGAGTGTTTCAAGTAGATAAAATAGTATGAAAAATACTATTTCTTTACTATAATTAAAATACTATGACTATACTTCAATAAACTACTAAATTAAATATTTATGGAATCTTTTTCAGGTTTCAAGTTCACAAAAATGTTCAGAAACTGCTCATCCTAAGTCATCTCAGTTGTATCCAGACGGTGCTCGTTACACAGAGATCAGAGTGCAAATTCAATAAAGCTTTGTTTGCTTCTATGGTAAAAAGCTGTGAAAAAGAGCAGAGGTCTGATTGGCTTTCAGAGGCCCTGAGGCAGTAAATGGAGAAATCTGATTTGGCACTATTCGATGGAGTAAAGGGAAAAGGAGACATCCTTCATCACTGAGAGGTGTTACTCCTGGATACAGCAGTCGTCGGTTACATCTGCAGCCAGCTCAGGTCATCAGCTCTGAACAGATAATAAAGTGAGAAAACAAAATATTCAAAAAGGAGAATCTCACTTTGTGATTTGAGACATGACGTTAACGTAGAACAGGAAGCCATGTCAGTCATGTCAGTTAAAGTATAATAATAATAATAATAATAATAATAATAATAATAATAATAATAATAACAATAACAATAACAATAACAACTATAATTATAACAACAACAATAATAATAATATTAACAATAATATAGTACTTTATTCAACAGTGGATCAAATGGCCTTGTGTAAAATAAAAGGTGTCACTTGTCATTAATGAACTAGAGTACTATCACCAAATTCCCCTGTTAGCCTCAGTTCTACAAAATGTTTTAGTGTCTTTCAGCTCATTGTTTTGGTTTTTACAGCCTCCATTTTTGCTTTTACTGTTTTGATTTACACTCGTGCGTCATTTTTGGCCACAACAGGCCATCAAATTCTCTACAAATTGACTGTATACCATCTGCCTTCACAACATTATCTCACGTACTGTATGTGCGTGCAGTATGTAACACATTGTGGTCCAATTTGTGTGAATGCAGCATGACACTCACTGAGCCTGTGCCTTTGTTATGATCTGGCCAATTGCCATCAGCTCTGCAACACGAGACACGACTGGGTCGAACATCAGGCTGGCCACTGCCACCACCACCTCATCTCTGTTAACAAGAAGAAATGAAAGAAATTCAGCACAAATAGCATAAATTCATATTCAGCTGTATCAGGAGTTATTTCACAGCTGCTCACTTTATGTAAAATGCCAGGAATTTCCTTTCCTCCACTTTGCCTTTGAATATGATTTCTGTGTATCCTTCCCCATAGCCTAGAAAGAGGAAATGAAAGAGGGAAATGAGACTTTAAATATTCTGATGTGAGGGTGACATTTTCTCAATAAATACTCCACCTGTGTATCTGATACTCTTTCCAAGCAGCACAGTCCAGAAGAAAGGAACAGACTCAATTTTGGTTGGTTTGTTCAGCATGTTCAAGGCAGCTACTCTTCCTAAGGTAAAGGAAATAAATGAAGCATAATAAAGTTAAACCCACAAATATCTTAACAGAACCCATGCACCCAACAAGCACCATATGAAGCTGTGTTTCTTTGAATCCTTCATTCTCTCACCATGAGATTGTGACATTTGCCAGTGACCGACGTTGACCCTTTGGTCCCCACGAATGGTCAGAGGAAAGGAGGCAACGTCTCCAGCGCTAAAGATATCTGGTATATTGGTCCTCATGAACTGGCAGAAGAGAGTTAGAGGAAGAGCTTCAACAATACGCTTACTGACCTGTACATTAACAGCATATTTACAGCTAAAGAGGGATTCAGATACATAATATCTTCGGCTGATGGCAGTCCTAAGAAACATTTTGTGCACTCCCTGAACACCACATAAAATGCATGCATTATAAGGGCTTTGTGGGAACTCCTGTATTAATGGACTCTCTGTTTAAACTAGCGTTAGCTACTGTTGATCTCCATTAAGAGTCGAGAGAGGAACTGAGACGGGAGGAGAAGGTGTGTAAAGTCACATCATTTGGACTGTGGTAGAAAATCTGAGTTGTTCATAAAGAAATCTACAGTCCAGCTGCATTAAACAACTTAAACAAACCATCCACTGGCTTGTATAGACGACCGAGAGAGACAGGGTAGGTCTCATTTTTCCCATCACGTTGCAATCTGCTCACATCATTACATTACATTACATAGAACCCCTTTAATCATTCCAATTCAATACTTTCACTTTAAATGGCTCACATTATATACATTACTTGACTACTGCATTAAACTATGCTACCCTGACAAGCTTCTACAAGTTGGGAATGAACACAATGCTAGTGCTTTATTGTTGTGATGACTCCACCAAAGAAAACCAGTGTTTGGTTGAGGAGAAAAGCAGGTTTCAGGAAAAACTGAACAACTCTTACAATGTCGGGCCGAAGGGGACTTATATACTTATATGCAGGTATATATTGCATAACATATGAATTAAATGTTACATAACATTACAAAACCAATCGCAAATTAATAATGGATTTTTCAGATTTTTCACATGCCAGGTCCTCTCACTGACACTCCTTAATCATAACTTAATCCCTACTGTAAAGCCACATTTATGCTTTATCAACTGTTATGTCAATATCACAGTGACTTTAATCTGGGCGTATGCCTCTACTGACTGTGTGTTACCTTGTCAACAGTCACAGCTTTCCTTGAATCCACGCCCAACTTGCTTCCTGACAAGAAATCTGAATTTGGGATTACTCCTGAAAAAAAAGAGATCTTATTATTGGATTTTTGCAGAACTGCACAGAAGAGATCTGAATTCAAAGTTTATAAAGCCATTACTTGTAAGGCAGAGCAGTGTTTGCAACTTGAACAAAACATTAAAGTGAAACTCTCGCCAAAATGCAACCTAGGCGTTTTTTGTGAATGTATATGAGTCAAACCTTCGTGTAAAAGCATAATTACGACGAAAATCTCCATTTTTAAAACACTAAGAAGGCTCGACACAACATGAAACTTTGCTCGTAGTATCACCAGGGTCTCTACACATGAACATGAGCATTGAAAACATTGTTTGTGTAAACAGAGTTTGCTAAAAAGAAAGTTTTTAAACAACTCACCTTAGCAGTAGCTTGTTCCGCTCCCAGTCGTCATGGCAGCTGAGAAGTATTGATCTCAGAATGTAATGTAACATGGAAGAGAGTTGAGGTGGAACGCTACTGTCTTCCGGCAACAACTATCCACGCAATATCTCACGTGACTTTTCCAGCTTTTGATTTTAGTATTGTTTCTTATATAAGGCTCCTTTTTCAACTTCAAGTTCAATAATGTTTTTAGCTAATGACAAAACAGCAAATTATTCGTGCATTTATATGGAACTAAGCTTTAGGAGCGGTCCACCTTAACTCTCCTCAAAGTTACGTTGCACTCGGAAATCGACATTTTTCACTGGCAGGACGGCAGCTAGCAGAAGAAACATCTGCCAACGTGCCTCTTTCATCATAATTTTGCTTTTACAGGAAGGTTTGACTCATGTACATTCACAAAAAAAGCCTAGGTTGCATTTTGGTGAGAGTTTCACTAGTAGAATAGTTAAATTAGGATGATAAAATTACCAATTCCGGCAATCACAACATCAGCTTCCAGGACTTTACCACTCTTCAGCAGCACCCCTTTCACCTGAAAACAAAAAAGATTAATTTAGGGATCTACAAGAGGATAACAGAGCCGTGATTACATTATCAGAAACAACTGTGCTTTTCATACTAGTCAAATGTCTACTGTTAAAAGGGCCAATAGTAACAGGTTAAAAGCAGAGTTACCTTGCCGTTTTCTCCTTTGATCTCTGTGACTGCATCGTTCATGTAGAACTTCACATTTTGTTCCTCCAACATCTTAAAAGAAGCAACTTGTTATAAAAGGTTGTTACATTTAATAAAAGCTCATGTCAGACGACTGTCATGGTTGTTTCTTACCTGCATACTCATTTTGCCGATCTCTGGCCCCAGAGATCGCTCATACGGGTATCTACTGGAGCCAACCACGGCAACGCTGGTGGCTTTGTCTGATAAATAGGAGGCCACCTCCATACCTATTGTGTTAATGGAAAAAAGAATTCAGTTGTCTGCGATATTGGTGTATGTGTTCTTATCAAGCTTTCTCTTGCTCTGTCCAAGGTTTTAGCATAGAGGTGACTGTGAAAACACCATCCAAATGGAGCATCACAAATACACCTGCGTGCTTATTTTTGTAAAGATGATTAATCCAAGGTTTTTATTAATCTATGTTGAGAGAAACTGAATCTGATAACCTATGAAGGAGGCTCCGATTACAACAGCTTTCTGGCCCAGACCGGAGCTGTGAATCTCTTTTGCGTCTTCATAACTCTGCAGCAACTTCACTCCCGCCAGGTCGCTGCCAGGACAGCTGAGTGGCCGTGCTCTGTGAACAAAATCAAGACTGTTAATGTATATTGCAGTTGTCACATTGAAACCTTATCAAGGGGCAAGATGATGACTCTGACCTGCAGCCAGTTGAGATGAGAAGCTGGTCGTAATGCTGCAAAGTGCCATCATTCAACTTCACCGCCTTATCAGCTGGATTTACAGACACCACCTGTAACACAAAACACAGCTCTTAACATGACAGAAAGAATAACACATTTTTTTCAAACACATCACAAATAGTCCTTTTGCTTATCACCTCCTTCTGTGTCCACACCTCGATCCCATACTGCTGATAGAAGTCACTTGACCGGAGGAGGATGCCGCTGCTGTCCACATTCAGAGCCTGAAAGAGGAAACGCCCTTTACAAAAAACTTCTAGAAAACTTCTAAAATCAATGACAGAATAATCTACTTGCTCAACAAGGCAGGATGGTCAGCAACAGCAACAAACACACATAAATACAGGCTTCCTCTCCACTCTGATTGAGTTCTCACCTTACTCAGTTTGGGCTTATCAAATGGAGGCAGGCTGTCTTTGGTTACCATGATGATTCGACCTTGGTAGCAGTGCTGCCGCAGCGTTTCAGCACAAACCAGGGCAGCAGGTCCTGAAATCACAAAACTCTTATTAAGTGGAAGGTTGTCTGAAGTATCCATACTTCAATACATTGTTGATACCCCGTGCTTAAAATTATCCAAAGTACTGAAGCTATAATAAAACAAAGGTACAATCAGATTTTGACCCTAGAGATTAACATTACAAATGTGTTCAATAACTTTCTCCTGTATCAGTTTGCAGGTTGTGTTGACGAGTATTGTATCGAAAATCCTGGTATCATGACATCTTTAACAGTGTGTTGAGAATAAATTCAGAGATGGAGCTTAAACCAACATGGAAGCTCCACACCACCACATTTACTAGACCTTATTCTTTTTGATTGAATCTCCAAAAAAGGACTAATAACCTGAGGCTTCAACATTCAGGCTTATTCATTACATCTAGTCCTTACCGCCTCCTATCAGCACGATGGTGTGTTTGATGTCTGGTTCCACGCTGCACATCTCTTTCACCCGCTTTGTCAATTTCAGAGTCTGAGGTGAAACAAACAAGAGATTGTTTAATATTATTACAATATAATGTATTTTAACACAAAATGAAATGAAACATTGCAATCATTTTGATTTATTTAACTTGCCATTACTTACACTTTTGTTAATGGTAACATACACCTTGCCATCCTCAACTTTGACCTGTAATTAAAAAAAAAAAAAAAAAAATGTGAGGAAAGTTTAGGTACAGAATGCAAGTTTAGGGACTGATTATAACATAGTCGAGGTCAACATCATGTTATGGACAATGCAGCAGGTGAAAGATTTACAGCAGCATCCACTCCAAAAATAGGAAATGCTTTCAAAGAGTGAGGAAGTACCTGAACAGCAGCAACATCTGGCAACAGATAAGTCCAAATGTACACTTTCATTGCCTCTTTCTGGCAAAATGTTGACTAATCACCATGTACGCAAAGTGGAGATGGTCCAAAATATTTTTCTGTCTGAGCCAATACCTGATGGCGATATGTCAGACATCGGACCTGAGATTTTATATATAAGAGTTCTATTTGCAGATCAAAGTCATATTTGCGTGCAGCTTCCATCTGCAGGTGGCGAATTTACAACTTCTTCTCAACTTCTTGACTAAAAAGACTTCCTCTTGGGTTTGTGTAAAAAGACAAAGCATAATCTAGCTTTCGAGACTAAATCTTGAACAAAGTGGTATTTTTTGTACCAATTACGCTGAAATTATGTGCAATTAAACCATGTAAAATGTGACAACATTTAAAACCGGAGTTATTCCTAAATGAATGTTAATTGGCATTAAATGTTGATCTCTATAGACATGTTTTACCTTATAACAAGGCAGACAGTCCAGACCCGGATACTCTTCAATATCTCCAGTTTTGACGTTAAAACTAGCACCATGGAAGGGACATCTCACTCTCTCACCAACCAGCGCTCCTGGATTATCAGAGAACAGAGACTCAACTTGCAAAACATTTTAAAAAGCTCTTCATTCAGATATTGCTGTATGGAGATTGGGGAGCTGAAAGTAAAGGAGGCTTTACCTTTTATTAGAGGAGCGTTGTAATGAGAGCACCGGCTTCCAACAGCACTGTACTGACCCTTGGTACGGACAAGCAACACATTCTGCTCCTCCACGGCCACTTCCCTCATCCTAAACACAAAGCCAGGAAGAAGCATTTAATGAAAAGCTACGATATACAGATAAGGTAAAAAAAAGCTTTTGTCGTAAAAAGAAAATCATATATTTTATATGATACGACGAAAAGTTTCTGACTTACTGGCCATCTTTCAGGTCGCCCTCCTCACACACCATCTGAGTCACCTCCTCCTCCTGCTGTTCACCTGGTTCTTGGCACTGATTCATCTCTTAAAGACATAATCCATTTTAAGATAACATGACTGTTGTTAGACTAAATTACTTGACAGGATCTGCAACGGACACATGGGATAAGGGCAGTAAGGAATTTAACATTATCATCAATGTTAACATGAGTCAACCTAACCATCGATTAGTTGTGCGGATACGATATGTGATTGTACTGTAAGCTTCCTTAGGCTTCTTTGATGACGTTTGTACAGGATGTATGTATGCAGATGTATGCAGTTTTTGAGCCTTTTTAGTCAATAAATACATTGATGCTAAAATCTTTCCCCCCTTGTTTTTGGATACTTGGGGTGTAAGGGTCCTCAACCACGCAAATATAAAATGATAAAAAAAGAAAAAAGAAATATGCAATATCACTGTGCACAAAAAACTGGAAAAGCTAGGACGGATAAATGAACAACACCCAAAAAGCTTAGTCATAAAACTTGCTAAAGACGTCCTCTGGGGACTAAGAACAACCATTAGATCTGGGAAAAGCCATGTAGTAAGTTTTGAGGCTCTCAACATTGACTTTTACATTTATTTGGCTTGGGTGCTGCCCAAAACAGCTCGGGTGCTGCACCTAAGCCGTATAACGATCAGGAAACTCTAGCCTACTCCTTTTACAGAGCTTATAAGGTGCTCTATGTAGTTTTGGGGAAGACATTTTGATGAGAAATGACAAACTAACTCTCAAAAACAAACTCTCTTTGTTTTCATGATTGAGTAAACTGAATAAACTAACTCACCTTAAAGGAAAAAACAATTTCATACTGTTTTACTTCATTTATATTTGGCGGACCAGCAGCCACCTTAATAGCTTCAAACTGTTACTTTTCTCTGAGAACACCTTGTTTATTTATAGAACAAATACATATTTCAGAGTTTGTATTATTACCCCATTAATATTGTCAACATCTGATTTTCCTCTCCAAAACTACATGAACAACACTAAAGCAAACGTAAGATAATATGGAGGACCAAACCTGACATAAGTATAAATAAATAAATAAATGCATAAATGCATAAATAAATACATAAATAAATAAATAAATGCTGAAATAAATGTATAAATAAATAAATGCATAAATAAATACATGCATAAATAAATGAATAAATAAATAAATGCTGAAATAAATGTATGAATAAATAAATACAACTATAAATAAAAGAATAAATGCTTTTTATTTATTCATACATTTCTGTTCACCTACATTTATTTATTTATGTATTTCTGTTCACCTACATTTATTTATTTCTGTATTTCTGTTCCCCTACATATATTTATTTCTGTATTTCTGTGTCCATATGTAAATGAGGAGGTAGGAGGTCCTAACCTCAGTCAAGAGCATGATTGGTCAAATCGGAGAGCCAGACAAAAGCAAACGATTCCTGATCTCAAGCCTCCCTCTCTGTAACGTTGTAAACAGCTCTAGTTAGCTTAATGGCCTCGACCAGTGTGACAGGTAACTTGCGAGGGTCCCAGATGTGCTGGTGGTGTGGTTTGAGAATCCTGTCTGGAGAGCCATGTCCGCTAACCAGGAAAAACATTCTGCTCATCGCTCCAAGTCATGTATACGTGTATTCGTTTTGACGTGGCTTGAACACTTCTATCCACACGGAGAAGCCGGGGCTGTGACTTGCAAACCACTGCTAGACGAGCGCTACAGAGCACAAATCGTCCAAAAGTGCATGTTGTCGGTCTCATATCTTTGGACGATTGTGCTCTGTAGCGCTCGTCTAGAATACACATATACATGACTTGGACCGATGAGCAGAATGTTTTTCCTGGTTAGCGGACATGGCCGAGGACCCCTCTCTCTCCAGACGGGATTCTCAAACCACACCACCAGCACACCTGGGACCCTCGCAAGTTAAAATGAACGCCAGTCAAATTCATAACTAAACCAGAGCTACATGAACAAATGTCAACAACTGCAGCTAACAGTTAGCTGAGCGGGCTTGCTGGTAGCCAGCAACATTCCTGTACAGTGTACAGGAATCAGCGCTGCTAGTAAGGCAGGAGTAGTAGACCCTCATCGAGCACACTCCTGTAACCAATCATGCTCTTGACTGAGGTTAGGACCTCCTACCTCCTCATTTACATATGGACACAGAAATACAGAAATAAATATATGTAGGTGAACAGAAATACAGAAATACAGAAATAAATAAATGTAGGTGAACAGAAATACATAAATAAATAAATGTAGGTGAACAGAAATGTATAAATAAATAAAAAGCATTTATTCTTTTATTTATAGTTTTATTTATTTATTTATACATTTATTTCAGCATTTATTTATTTATTCATTTATTTCTGCATGTATTTATTTCAGCATTTATTTATTTGTACATTTATTCCAGCATTTATTTATTTATTTATGTATTTATTTATGCATTTATGCATTTATTTATTTATTTATTTATTTATTTATACTTATGTCAGGTTTGGTCCTCCATAAGATAAGGACCAACAATGCAAATTAAAAAGCATGACTATGCACATTTTGCACTGCCTGCCTACACAATGACTAGGCATAAAATATGACTACTTTTGTCTTCAGTTAACAGAACAGAAATCCATACATGCAGCTGGAACATGACAGTGAAGCTGACAGAAAGCGTCAAGTGATGTGAAAGGTTTTTTTAATTCAGCTTAAACTCAAGCTCTCTCCCTCTCTAAAATCAGCGGCGTGAATGAGTACAAAACGTCATAGCTCTAGCCGTGCTCACCTGTTTTCTTCCTGCTAGAAGTAGTCACAAATGAAGCACCAGCCTTCTCAGCCTGTTCTTCTGAATCTGCAGTATGCTCCACTGAGACAAACAAACACGGCTCGGCTCGCAGCTACAGAGCGCAGCGGGACTGCCCGCGTGACATCCAGGCGGCGTCGCGTGCTCCATGGCTAGCTCCTCCCACACGGTCAACTGTAGCCGGAAGTGTTGCGGCGCGCAGATCCGCCGCTCACACACGGGCGGTGCTGGAGAGACAGGATGAAGGTTAGGTTAGGAAGGACAGCTGAGGATGAGTAACTGCAGCCAGAATTGGTGATAGTTACAACCAACATAATTATGGTGCAAGTTTGGACTTGGAGAAGGAATGTAGTCGTGAAAAGAGTCCAATGTTAGGCCTAGCTAGAGTGCCTTTGTTTGAATGACGTTCGATTAACTAGCTAATTAATGTAAACAAATATTCAACGAATGACACTGAACAAAATTTACCTTCTGATATTCACTTAAAAACAGTAGTATGACCTTTTAGCTAGCCGTGTGTTGAGTTAGCCTATATGACAGGACAGATCTGCCATTCTTAAAGGTGCACTGTGTGGGGAAGAGATTTTAATCACAAGCAAAGATCTTCAAAGATACGTTTTTTTCCCAAGGCAAATTAAATAAACAATTTTATATTCATGATTGAATAAACCAAATAAACACACTGACTTTGACAGGGCGCTACTATGTTTTGGAGAAGAAATTCAAACTTAGAATTGTTATATTTACAATATTAATTAGGTAATTATACAAACTTGAAACATTTTCATAACTGAATAAAGAAGCTTTTCTCAGAGGAAAATAAGGAACCAGAACACTGCCTGAAGCTAGAAAGTTGGTAAGATCAGTTTGTTTATTCAGGTTTTTCACTCATGAAAGCAAAGAGAGTTTGTTTATTTGGTTTGTTAATTATCACATCGAGTTTTCAAGTTATCTGTTTTTGGCATAACTGTAACATATTCTTTGGCTGGTTTAGACAAAGGCTGATTTAACAGCCAGGAAAACAGAAGAGGTTTTAGAATGTCTAAAAATGAAATGTTTGAAAACAGGAAGAAGGAAAAAAACTTTCCATGAATCAAATAATAAAAAAAAAAACTATTGTGAAGACAGATATTGACTATACAGAGATGCAAGCAATGTGCCTCTGACCCTTATTCATTCAACATGACATGAACATGAAAATTGTTCCAGTGTTTTTGTGTGGTCATCAATTTAACTGATTGCTCACTCAATAATAATAATAATAATAATGGCTCAGAAAAGTTTCAGCGGGTGTTGTAAGATAAGATATAATCGGCTTAATTTATTCTGAAGGAAATCTTTTGCCAGAGAATAGTCAGAATAACAAACATCAAGAGCATTAGAATAAAAAATATCACTTTGCTATATTATTCTTATAATAGAAAAGTGTGAAAGGAGCAAATGCTGACATCTGGGCCAAAAAATAAGAGTAAGATTTAGGAATATAAGTAAACTGCAATGAAACAAATAGAAAAGGGATCACATACATTGCATATTGATTAGTAATTAAAGTGGATATTGCACATGTTGATATTATAGGCCTGGGGCAGCATAAGGAAAAGCGATGCCACAACATTCACAGTTTAACAAACAATACCAATGACGGGCTCACATGACGGGTGCTGTTTTAAACTCGGATGTCACAATGCGACGTGGTTTTTAACCAGATGATGTCGCTGTGTTACCAAACATTACAGCAGTCATTCATGTTCACGGTCATGCTCTGGCTTGAATGAAAGCAGCGCCGTTTTCTTTCACTTCCACTAAACGAAACGACGAGATACAAGTCAAATATTCATCTCGTTTCAAACTCCGTTACAATATCAAACAATAGTAGTGTATAATGAATGCTGTGTCAAGTCAAAGTGCCATGCCATGTGTTACATAGTCGTTATTTACCTGTCATATAAACTACTATTCCCATAAATCCACGGTGGTTTGTGAACCAATGAGATGCGATAGAAAAGGTGTTGCCTTCGCGTGCTGTTCGTAATTGTACCTTACTTGGTCAGAGAGTCAGAATACTTTATTGATCCCCAGGGGGAAATAGTTTTTATAAGGACTTATTTATAAAGAATAATGTAAGTAGTATTCAAAGGGCCATGCAGGTTTGATGTTGTTTTCTTGAATAGATCAAATAGTACAAAGCTAACAATCACTGAAAACAATCTGTTCTTCATCTGCAGGCAAACAGTCAATCTTCAGTCCGTCTTTTTGTGACCATAATTAATTATCTCAGTAGAGTCTTCTGAAATTTTTGGGGGTAAAAGTTCCAGCACAATAACGAAAATTCATTATCATCACCAAAACAATGCCTTTTATTGCACTGCTTTGAGTAACAGAATTTAGTTTTTTGACAAAAGTTGAATGTTTTGCAAATACACATTAGCCATAGACCATTTTCACAGCGCACATTTTGACTTGTCAAAGCAGGAAAAGCACAAGTCTGACCAATAAAGGCAACAATGGCTTTATGCTATTAAGTGACCCAATAAGCCATGTCAGTGAGTGAGCATGTGAGCACCCAGAGCCCTGGAACGAGCTCACCTAAATGGAATGCAGCCGTCATTAATGTTAGAAATTCCACCTGTGCCTTGACAAGCCGAAATGTTTTCATGGCAAACATTTCGGCTTGTCAAGGCACAGGTGGAATTTCTAACATGGGCTATATAGTGAAGTCAGTTTTATTTATACAGCCCATAATCAAAAATAACACTTGGCTAAAGTATTTTATAAGGAAAACTGTCAAAATTTGGCAAAGAATTGATTTAAATGTAGAACTTCTGATTAAGATTTGATCAGACATTCGATTTTCCATCCATCCATCCATTTTCTTCCGCTTATCCGGGGCCGGGTCGCGGGGGCAGCTGCCTGAGCAGGGACACCCAGACTTCCCTCTCCCCGGATACTGCCTCCAGCTCTTCCGGGAGGACCCCAAGGCGTTCCCAGGCCAGCTGAGTGACATAGTCACACCAGCGTGTCCTGGGTCTTCCTCGGGGTCTCCTCCCGGAGGGACATGCCAGGAACACCTCCCGAGGGAGGCGTCCCGGGGGCATCCGAAACAGATGCCCGAGCCACCTCAGCTGGCTCCTCTCGATGTGGAGGAGCAGCGGCTCTACTCTGAGCTCCTCCCGGGTGACAGAGCTCTTCACCCTATCTCTAAGGGAGCGCCCTGCCACCCTGCGGAGGAAACTCATTTCGGCCGCTTGTATCCGGGATCTTATTCTTTCGGTCATGACCCAGAGTTCATGGCCATAGGTGAGGGTCGGAACGTAGATTGACTGGTAAATCGAGAGCTTCGCCTTTCGGCTCAGCTCTCTCTTCACCACGACAGACCGATACAAAGACCGCATTACTGCGGCCGCTGCACCGATCCGTCTGTCAATCTCACGCTCCGTCCTTCCCTCACTCGTGAACAAGACCCCAAGATACTTAAACTCCTCCACTTGAGGCAGGAACTCTCCTCCCACCTGGAGGGAGCAGGCCACCTTTTTCCGGTCGAGAACCATGGCCTCGGATTTGGAGGTGCTGATTCTCATCCCAGCCGCTTCACACTCGGCTGCAAACCGCCCCAGGGCATGCTGGAGGTCCCGGCTCGAAGGAGCCAACAAGACCACGTCATCCGCGAAAAGCAGAGACGAGATCCATTGGCTCCCGAACCAGATCCCCTCCGGCCCGTGGCTGCGCCTAGAAATTCTGTCCATAAAAGTAATGAACAGAACCGGTGACAAAGGGCAGCCCTGCCGGAGTCCAACATGCACTGGGAACAGGTCTGACTTACTGCCGGCAATGCGAACCAGGCTCCTGCTCCGGCAGTACAGGGACCGCACGGCCCTTAACAGAGGGCCCCCGACCCCGTACTCCCGGAGCACCCCCCACAGTATGCCACGAGGGACACGGTCGAATGCCTTCTCCAAGTCCACAAAACACATGTGGACTGGTTGGGCAAACTCCCATGAACCCTCGAGCACCCTGCGGAGGGTATAGAGCTGGTCCAGTGTTCCACGGCCAGGACGAAAACCGCATTGTTCCTCCTGGATCCGAGGTTCGACTATCGGCCGAATTCTCCTCTCCAGTACCCTGGAATAGACTTTCCCGGGGAGGCTGAGGAGTGTGATCCCCCGATAGTTGGAGCACACCCTCCGGTCCCCCTTTTTAAATAGGGGGACCACCACCCCGGTCTGCCAGTCCAGAGGCACTGTCCCCGACTGCCACGCGATGCCGTAGAGACGTGTCAGCCAAGACAGCCCCACAACATCCAGAGACTTGAGGTACTCAGGGCGGATCTCATCCACCCCCGGTGCTTTGCCACTGAGGAGCTTACGGACTACCTCAGTGACTTCGGCTTGGGTGATGGATGGGTCAACCTCTGAGTCCCCAGCCTCTGCTTCCTCAATGGAAGGCGTGTCAGTGGGATTGAGGAGATCCTCGAAGCATTCCTTCCACCGCCCGACGATGTCCCCAGTCGAGGTCAACAGCTCCCCACCTCCACTGTAAACAGTGTTGGTGGAGGACTGTTTCCCCCTCCTGAGGCGCCGGATGGTGACAGAGTGACTTTTGTGTGCGAACACTAAGGCTTAGGGATGATTTTGTTACAAAAAATCGAATGTCTGATCAAATCTTAATCAGATGTTCAAAATTTAATCAATTCTTTGCCAAATTTTGACAGTTTTCCTTATAAAATACTTGAGGCAAGTGTTATTTTTGATTATGGGCTGTATAAATAAAACTGATTAAATCAACATGGTGTGTGTAATTTATTTTAATACAAAACTGTAAAAAAATAATAATAATAATATATGTATGTATATATATATATATATATATATATATATATATATATATATATGTATGTGTATATATATATGTATATATATATATATATATATACATATATATATATACACATACATATATATGATTTTATATTTTTTTTACTGTTAATGTTTACAGACTTTAAAACATAATGAAAGGTAGCAATGTGATACTAGCGTGTCTGAGTGAAGTATTTCCGACAGCACTTGAAGGCAACACAACACATGAAACGTGCTCTTGGCCGCGCCCCTTCATAGTAGGGCGGGGAGAAGCTGTCTTTGGTTTCTGTTGATGTCAAAAAGTTACACAAGCAAGGTTTTTACAGCAGGACTGTTTCACAACTGCGAACGAGGCTTCACACCTTAACTCACCATCCACTGCTCCCGGCTGCACGTGTGACCGCAGAGCTGTCTCTGGACGTTTTCATTTTTTTATGACAGAAATATCAAACATATAATCCTGGTCAGTGGAGATTAATTGATAGATCCGTGCACGCCTCCTCTCTCTGGGCAATAACCGCGCTACACAAGCCTCTCTGGGTGACGAGAAGCCGCCGATGATTGAGGGCACACCGGGATTTTAAACGTGATTGTGTCGGTCGTCGGAAACAAGTGGCCCACTGCCCGTCTGCTCCTCTGCGTTTATAATCAGCATCTGCTTCTACAATCACTAATTAGTGATATTCATCACACCGCGCATATCGTGGACATTTGTCCTCTGTCAAGTCTTCATCGGCCAAACACATATTTCAGCCATGGAGGTGAGTTCGGTGATTTTAACGACGGGGAGCTCCGTCGTGTTTTTCAGACTTGTCAACGCTGGGGTGCGAAAACTCCCCATGCCTGAATCTGCCTGCAGGAATGCCTGGAAATGGAGGAATATCGCTACATCCTTTGTGCACAGCTTCATCACTGCGATATGGGCAGTGCTTTGGTAAGTTCAACAAGTGCAGTTTTTATTTAGTTCTTCTTAAATATGCATCTGGTTTGAAATTACTGTTTGAGCTCTGTTTAGAGAGTCACTGCGGTTTTATTCATGGATTCTGACTTTTGGCGCGTTTTTATTTAAATTTGCTTAAAAATACACGTTTATTTCAATGTATGCTATTTAACTGAATTTTTGTAGTCTTTCTAAATCATTGTTGAGCAGTCATTATTTTCGCCTTGATGCTTGGAAAGAGCCTCTACCAGAATACAATATGTTATTGTAAATACATTTAAATAGCTTCGACTTCCACAAACTGTAAAATAGTTTTTTCTGAACTTATTTTTTTTTTATCTTGTCAGCTTCTTCCTTCACCCACAGATGGCCGAAGACTTGATAGAAACTCACTCTGTGTTTTCTCATGCTTTGGTGTCATTTTCTATCGGTGAGTAGCCTGTAAGCACTTCTACAGTGGTGAATAACAAACTTAGCCATTATGTGAATGGGCTGGTGGTGGTGTTGGTGTGGAGGGGAGGACTTTGAGAGAAGGAGCGCACCCTTAGGTGCTACCACTGTAAGGGGAAGTGGCATGGTCCATCCATGCTAGTCTCATTTTCCTGCATGATGCCAGCGCAGTATCAGGTCAAAGCATTTGTGTAGACATTGTAAAACATTTGTTTCAACCAAATATGTGGAAGTTTAATGAATTGGATGACAAACTTTTTAAAAATGATGGGTCAGTAAATTGTGCAGTGAACTGTTGTGCTGACACTGTAACTGTACAGTGCCACCCTGAAGGCTCAGCACTGTTTACAAGTTTTAAATGCTCCAGCATTTGGTCATTGTTTCTACAATTCAATTCACACTTGATCATAGTATCGTATTTTTCAAGGTTGGTTAATTTCATATTCAAACTTTCTCATTGTGTTTTCTATGAATGTATTGGAGATGGACATTACAACCACTTGGTGTGTTTTGTGTGTCCTCTCTCTCTCATTTGACTCTGATACTGTTAAACTTTATGGCTTGACCTGTCAACTTGTCCTGTAGATATGTCCTGATATCAATGAAGGCTGCTGAGAATTTAACCATCTACTCTATGTTTTCATACTAGAGGCTTGCACAAATTAGATTTTGCTCCATTTCATTCAAATTTCCCAAACCTAAGTGCACATCCTACCCCACATTCTTAAAATAGCATCTCGCCCCGTTTTCACTGTTTCGCTTATTAATCTCTAAAGTATTACAGCAACTAGTGGCACGTGAGCCCTCTTAAATCCACACTTTTATTGGATCTGTGCCGGGTTGCAAGGGCTCCCCGAGGATTCCCAGGATGTCTGACATTCTTTCAGGAAGTCAGCCCTGGAATCTGGCAAAGCAAGGAGTACTGTCAGTGTGTGAAGTTCAATGGGGGGCATTATTATCAGTCCCTGGCACGAGGCGTAACCCTGTAAAAGTCATGTGACATCACCAAGACAGTAACTGCGCAAAAAAGGCAGTTGATTTATGCGAGCCCCCCCCCCCCGAACCCTCCCGCCAGAAATGTGGTGTGATTCTGAGGCCTCAGGAAGTTTAGTGCGGAGTTTTGTGCACCAGATTTCTGCGCTCAGCCCTCACAGTAATGTGCCATAAGTGATTCTCCACTTGTTGAATGAAGACCTTGTCCAGTGTCTAGAACAATGTCTTTCACAGAAACTCAACTAAGGGTAAAGATCTGGTGTGATACTGCTTTCATGGGCCTTTTAATACTCTGAAGTTAGTTCTCCATGTTGCTGAAGAAGAGTTCCTTCTACCTGTGGCACTTCACCCATAAAATACATTAAAGGACTCCAGGGTGCAACAATTTTGGTCACACATGCGCCTAAAAGTCTGTCATTTGTGACTTAACAACTTCATTGGTCGCACTGATGTGCCTGACATGTAGCAGTTTATTTTTAAAATAATTCAGGTTATCACAGTTTCTTGTGGCTTGCAATTTAAATGAAGAAAATACATATTTTCACCCAACTGCTGTTTACAACCATTTAAAAAAATGTGTTAACACCAAAGAAATTAAATGAATAATGTATTATTAGGTGCTCCAAAGTGATGTGCTCGTGCACCTAAATGAAAAAGTTTGGTGCACCAGTGCAACCATGTGAGAAGTGAGTCTGAAGCCCTGTATCTCTCAGTGGGCACATTTTGTTGATATAGCTTAAAGAAGTACCCAGTTTGCAAAGCAAGTCAAGTTTACACAGACCACAAAAACAAAAAGCCTCACTAGTAAGATGTTTACATGTCCCTGTGACTTGGCCAGTATCAGATTAAGCCAGGTGTCCTAATCAGATTTTTCATGCTATACTGGGTCATTCCAACAGAGACGTGATGTCAGCCGCCTGAAACCCGCTTGTTTGACTAACTTGTTTAAGAAAGGAATTCCCCACTCATGTAAACATACCAATGGATTTCACTCCAGAGGATCCTGAATGGAACGTCAAGCATTATCTGACTCCTTTGTTCTCTGTGTGGACACTAGCTGGACAGAGCCAGGCATCACATATCGCAGAACATAAAGAGAAACACTTTGCTTTGTCAGCCACTCCTTCTTTATTCCACTTCTGTGTTTTGAATACAGATGTGTCCGTACAGAAGCCGCCGTTTAAAAACACAAAGGCAAGATAAGAGATGTCAGTTAATTGGCACTCTTATTTAACGAGTCACATGCTTAAATTGGCTGTTTATGGCAAAACTTGACCCAAACTTGACCTCTGGTGAAAACAAAAGCTGTTGCTGAAAAGCCCACAAAGGCCATAATGTTTTTCCCCCATCCATTGTCAATGCTCTTATGAAACAACATGAACTGCCATGGAGACCAGATAATACCAATAAATCAATCAAACATTTGATAGCAAGCTTTGCAGCTGGTAGCTAGTACATTTGTTTATGGTGACATGAACCCAAACATTTCACCACATCAACATAAGGGTCCCGGTGTCAAATTCACAACAGAATGAGGTTAATTCCCACCCCACTGAAGCCCTGGGCTCCCTCGCACCCCTTCGTCCGTCCCCATCCTCAACACTCCATTATTTTTCCGGCATTCTGAATAGCGGTCACCATGGATACAGCTGGTAGAGGGGAAGGGTGGAGTTGGTGGATATGAATAGCCCCTCTCCAAGACGCATCTTGGTTGCTGTCGTCATGGAAGCAGGGCCCCCCCCCCCCCCCCCCCCCCCCCCCCGACACACTTGATACACTCGAGGCTTCTATTGTCTAAAACAATCTGTTAAGTTTGGGCTAATTAATGAATTTACGCAACTACAGATGACATTAAATTTGGCTTAATGCTGTCTTATCCCCACAGGTTACTTTATCTATGATTTCTGTGACATGGTGTTCAACCAGAAGCTGAGTCAGTCCTGGGAGCTTCTCTTTCATCACTTGGTGGTAGGTCTTTCGATCATTACTGTTACAGTTGGAAATAAACCTGTTGATTTGTGGCCAAAGATGTTTTCATCTTAACCGTTACAGACAATGGAATATCTAACCTTTGCATCTACATGTATCTACCACCCCCGGTAATTCAAAATACAGTAGTAACAGCACAGACACATCATGAACCACAACCCCAACGCACCTGTCAGAAGCAAAGACATGGGCAAGACAAAATAATCGTCTTTCTTGTGTAGCCACAAAGAACAAGTGAGGGAGGAACAAAGAGACAATCAATCCAGTGTGACCAGTCCCCCCACCCCCCGCCAAGCATTCAACCTTCTGTCATGCCTTGAGAAAGTTAAACTCCACCCGTTTTCCATCGTCTCTGTCTATCCACTTTAAAAACAAAACTGTTTCTAGCTGACATAGATACCCTCAGCACGCTAGCCTGACAGGAGATGTTTCCTGATGGAAGAGCAGGTCAGATCAGTTAACCCCTCCCTCATTCCTGCTTTTAAACCCTATGGAAAATAAATAGAGAAATGACCTAAAGTGGCAATATAGAACTACATCCTGATTTGACGTTTTCTCTATCTGCTCCTGGCTGTGTGACCTATATCCAAGCTTAAGTTATGTGCTGCTTTCTGTTGCCAAGCTCTTGTCTTGTCATTCTAGTGTAGTACTCACGTCACAAGAGCTGTCTATTTATTTTATTGGAAGTGGTTCTGACAGGATCAGGGTGGATGTGTACTTTACAGCAGCCATGATGTATGTGTTTGTTATGGGGTTAAAAGTATGTTCAAACATTTCTCTGCAGAATTTACAGGTCAGGTCAGTGATGACGTGACTGCCCAGTGTAACGTGGTTTGACAAAGTATATCACATGACGATCTCTTTAGAGAGTTTATCAAAGAAAAACAATGCTTAAACTTGCCACATTTGGGATATAAATGGACAGATATACAGTGCTTCTAAATGTAAACAAACAGTCACAGTCATATAGCATCACTCTCTTTTTAAGTAACATATTGGCATCTCAAGTGTACTCTGATATATATTTTTTCTGTGCATTTAACAGCAAAACAGCTCTCAAGTGACCCCCTTTCAGTACGTGTCTCAACTAAAGAAACCCTTCACAGCAACATGACTTGAGACTGTGGCTGGAAACTAGCAAATGTTTTTATCAACTCACCCACATTTCTACTGATACTGGTAGTCTAATGGCTCCGTGATAAGACATGGGCATAACAAACATACGGCGTAACAGACATTTTAGTGTAAGAAGAATAAGACAAAGTTAGAGAATAGTGTACATTTCAGCAGAGATGGAATCACAACACCCTATTTTCTCCAGTTTTTTCCAGAATGAGCTATGATGTGTGAAGTTCCAGACACTGGTGCTTAAGTAGTTTTCCACCAGTCTCTGTTCAAGCAGAGCTCCAACATTGTTCATTCAATGTTGAGTTTAAAAGGAATTGAAGTTAAAAAGGAAAAAAATGAAACCACAGTAACATGTTAACTGGCCTTTCTACACATGTGACTTTGAACGTGAAATACCAGGGGGAAAAAAGCGCAGGCAAACTCGTCTACTGGCGGTGGGAAAGGAGTCAGTCATCTATTGATAGCAGGTTTCTCCACGTTCAAAAAAACTTGCAAATTGTGTAAGAGTCATTTAGGATTAGTTGTGGGAACCAGCTCCAGCACAACCCGGTTCTTGGTGTCAAAGGACTTCAGATTCAGATTTCTGAGAGTCTGTTTTTTCTTTTCCTTCCTCTCCCTGGAAGCCTATTGAATGGATGCTTTAGCTGGACCAGCTGGCCTCAGATTGTCACTAGAGTGTGGGAGGGACAGACTACTTCATTCACATGACTTTCTATGTTTCTCAGCAAGCTTACTCGCTTTCTCTTTAATTGCTTTGTTTTGCATTTGTACATCATCAGGACCGTCATTTATTTGTTCGCTTCTATAATTTCTGCTCTGCTTTTTTCTTGTTTTAATGAAACATTTATAAATTATTTAATTGTGTTAGAGGTTCATGAAGGGCTGAAAAGCAAGAGGAAGAAGTCGGGTCTTGATTTACAAATGTAAGCACTGGTCATCTGAAGTCCAAGGTGTTCTCCCAGTGGGTGTAGCATTGAACTGAGCAGGTCCAGCTGGTCATACAGTCAGTAGCAGGAGGTTGATCTGTAGTTAATCCACTTCTCATATTGGCAGCCCACTGATTCATCTTTCAGTCCTGCCCGTCACCCCTGTGTCTTACAATGCTAATGTACAGTTTAGCTCTCTTGTACACAAACCAAACATGTGGAGGAAGGGACGTGGGTGAAGAGACAAACCCATTTGAAGCAGATTGATATTAAAACATGACATTGATTATTTAGCACAGTGCAATCTTCATGTCAGTAAGTGCTAATAGTACTGTGTATATGAAGACATTTGCATAATCAGATAATTTGACAGCACTATGAAAAACACAGTTTCGTGGAAAAACAGATATCGAAACAGCCCAGCATTCTCTGGACTCTCATTATAGATATCATGCTCTATGTAAAGCATTTACATCTGACTGAGCAAACAAGGTGGTTAAGAGAGCTGGAAAATCTGGTCGGAACATATAGTGAGAGGTGTGAGTGGAAATTTGCACTGACGACAGTTAATGATAAAAACATATGCTAACAGACGTAAGCCATGAAACAACACAGGCAAATTACTTTGTGGGCCATGTGACTGAATGCTGTTTAGATTGTAAGGGTGGAACAAGATTTGTTTATGAAATTTATAAAAAAAAAACAACTTAATATCTAAGGTTGTTATTTACATGATTGAGCCTTAAGATGACATCAGCATGACGGCTACAAACTCAGGATTCAGGAAATTGACATCAAAGTTATTTTAAATGGCATACAGAGTTTATATCTACTTTTAATGTCACTTTCCTAACACATTTTGTACTGTCAAACCTGTGTGTTTTTCATTTTCACATCTTACTTTTCCCCTTAGCTCTCATCCTCTGTTTTGACCCATACCTACTCCTTTAGTGTTAGCTCAGATGGATGTGTTATTATCTGTTCTGGGTGTCTTCTTTTCTTTGATCTTCTGCGAGGGATTTCTTTCGTTGAAAACATAGGAAAACATCAGGAGGAGTAACAGGGTTTTGTTGATCCCAGTTGTCGCGGACCGGGAGAAATAATAAAGTCATACATTCCACGGAAAGTTCCCCCCCCCCCCTTCTTATTGACTGAAGTGGAGATTACAGCTTCTTATTTCTGTCTGAGAATGGCCCAGCCTCAGTCACTCACAGATGAGATCCTGCCATAACCTCGAGTTTCCTTTGGAAAACAGGAAGTCTTGATAGTTCTGCCATAAATAGGGTGCCTTCCTCTGAGGAGATTAAATATATATGTACCTTCTATATAAATTGTCTAAGAAACATAACATGCAGGACTTTTTTGAAAGTAATTATCAGTATGGAGCCTATTTAGCATAATGTTTAATTAAATGTGTTGATTAAGCCATTGTTTTAGCTGCACATACTGCAGTACGTATGGATAATGTAAACCAAAGATTTGTTTTCATTTCTTCTCAAAAACCTTTGTGTCCATGGTGGGTCTGTTTCAACCTCGATTGCCCCATTGGTCTTGGAAATTGTGAGCTTGTAGTTTAAAATATGAGCCAGAAGCGAAGGATGCCAAGCAGAGATGGAAGGATAATTTTTTCCACGAAGAACGAAAGCATGTGAATAACAGTGTCCGATGTTCATCAATAACACACATTGGAAACCCCCGGTGAATTAGTTTTGCTCATCTGCTCTCTTTTTGTCCCCTCACATGGGTTTGCAATTTTGCAGCATATTTACCGTTTCCTTCCGTAAATGTCGATCATCCCTTTCTCATCAGGCAGAATTCAATTATCTTCGTAGGGAAGGCCACGGTCAACACTCCGCTTGAGCAAATCAGGGCGGCACAGGTTAATCAGCCATTTGAGGATCCATGCTGTTTCCTATCACATCTGCACTTGCTTGTGTGCTTCATATTTACACATGTAAGCTCTTAAATATTCTCTCCATATGCTACTTATATGGGTTAGTTGTAACATTTCATCGCAATTTATACTCCAATTAGTGTGAAGGATTACTTCACAAGCTGTTCCTACACACGCAAATGAAGAATACAATTTTGTAACTCCCTGGGTAAAGTAACTGATTTCCCAATTGCCTTATGGTTTTTTCCAAATTTGCAATAATCAGCCCTCATGTTAATCATCAGTCATATTTCCTCAGGTTTGAATAACATAAAGTGTATAGCACAACTCTAACCACCTTTGCTAGAGTAATAGGTTTTTAAATCTTTTTTTTTTTTTTTTTTATGAAAAGTGGTTTGAATGAAAGTAACATTTGTCAATCACAAATGCACAAACAAAAGATAACTCAGATAGCTCTCAACAGCAGCTGACATAAGGTCACAGAACGTGAGAATTTTCTGTTCTTCCTCCCCACAGATTTGCCCAAGCTTGCTCCACCTGGATGACGAACTTGTGTAAACATTCTCCAGTCATTTACAGATTTTAAGTGAGATTCAAATCTAGTTTGGTCGGTTTGGTTGGGCATCTCCAATAACGTTCTTATTGTTTTCTAAAGCTGTCTAGGTGTCAAGTTTTTGGCACTTGTACATGTTCTCAGTAAGGATATCTCCATTTGTGGTTAAATGATTTCTCTTATATTCAGCAGCTAAAGCCACAGTGTGAAGCTGCTAGCTAAAGACGATGTTAAGTGAATGATAAGGTTTGTATGGCTAATACTAAAAATGCAAGTTTGAATTATTGTCAGAAATATGAGTTTTCTACTATACACACTACTTTGCTGGAGAATAGTGTACAATATATTCTCAAGGAACTTAAACAAGGACTCCAGCTGATTGTCAGATGTAGTAAATCAACAGTACCTGTGTCTGTTTGTTTCCTTATAATCTGGAAATCATATTTGCCATGTTTTCAGATTTAGTCACTTTTTTCCTCTTGAAGGGTTCGTCTTGTACTATGTCAGATATGAATCGAGCTGGTCTCAGTTTACAAGGCATGAAAATAGATATTTGTGGGAGGAGCGTGAAGCTGTCTCACAGAACCAACAGCATATGACACTGTTGAAAGCAGGAATATAATGTAATTGGTTGTTGGCCATGTTGTCACCAGTGGATCACCACATGTCATTGGAATGCCCCTTCTGCCATGGATTTCTACATCTTCAAGACTGCAGAACCTGATTATCCTGAACTGTTTCTTCCTTCAATCTATGAGTTTCCCTTTCTTTGCTTCAACTTCTCCTTCTGCTCTCTGCTGAATGTCTAAGGCCCACGGACAAGCTGCCTAATGTGACTGCAGTCAAGGCAAATACAGAGTGGTTGTAATTCTTCAAGCCTCATATGGTTTTAAGTGTCCATTGTTGCCGAGGCTGTTTATACAAACATATCCGTAGCTCAGCTGGTACTTCCTCCATTGGTTGATCTTGCATTGAGAAGAATATTAAAAAGCATGTTGAGTTGGTAAATGTCAAGTAGAAGTGCGTTGAGGGATTTGTAATATACCCTTGTGTTTTCAGACCCTTGCTAGTTTACAGCAGCAGTTGATTGGTATGTTTTTGTTTTTGCTAGCACGCCCACAGATGTATTTCCAGCCATCCAAAATCTGTGGGCTCTGCCACGCCTCCTTTTTTAAACCACAATTTGGTGTACCCAGCCACATGGTGCGAGGAGTACATTTTAAAATCTCCAGTGTCGACATCATGTTTGCACACGATGAGCTGCTGGAAGCGCAGTTGTTTTTGCTGAAATGTTTGAAGGGGCGTTCAGAGCGAGAAGGCCTTGAACAATACAACAATGCCACGCCACATCCTGAGGGTAAAGGGGGCCAATCAGATGGCAAAGAGAGATGCATATCACAAAATGGAAACTTGCTGGGTAAAGATTGTGATGTCTCTCAGCAGTCTCATCTTTTTGGCGGGGAACCCGGGAGGTCCCCCCCTCCCTATTCTGTGCATATCCAGACAGGAGGACAGACATCTGGTCTCCACATGAACCTCAGGCTCCTTAGAGAGACACACACTTCCTGAGAGGGCTTCTACAAATGTGTGCACCCCCTCAAAACATTTCTGCGCTGCAGATCCACTCCATATATCACACACGCTGCCTTGTTCACAACCCCCCCAATCCTTGTATGGCAGCCAAACATCTCCCCCATCCCCCCCCTCATCCACCTACTCTCTGCAGCTTGTACCACCCCCTCACATGGCTCCGAACCAATGAGAGCCTCCGCAATCTAGTAATAGTATATCTTGTTTTTATGTTTTCACTTATGGCATGACTTCTGAAATTGAGGAATTTCCTTGACTGTTGCTTTTGTGTCAAACAGTTCAAACTCATCTAATGCAAAGGCAGCAAACAACGCAGCTTCTTGTCTCTTTGTCAACGCTTATGTGTGGCACTGAAAAGCCATTACTGTGGACTATTATAAGCTTCTTTCACAACTAGTGTGTATGTTCTGTCTTCATAAGTCAGGTAGATATTAGCTGACATGATGTAATTACACAGCATTTAAGTATAATTTTAGATAATAGAGTAGCATGTTGGAATTTGTCCATTACCAGTTTCATCTGAGAGTGAGGAAACTTGCGCAATGCAGGTCATTCAGTCTACAATGTATTGGGAAATAGTTCTTGGAATAAGTTAATACATTAGGACCATAAAGACAGAAGAGAAGACTATTCACACTGGTGGATCTTTTTTGGATAGTAAAATGAACACGTTTGGCCACACGGACGTCACGGTGCATCAAGGCTAGATAGGGAAATTCAAGTTATAATTGTGAAGTGGAGTCAAGCTGTGCAGGTGCTATCCATCCTGAAGAGATCCAGGCTAGTGTCGAGAAGCTTTATATTATACTCTCTTCAGCTGGAATGCTAAACTGCAGCAAAGAGCAGTTGTGTTAAACACACAACAAATACACATACACACACAAGCACACACGTGCAGTGCTTTCCAAAGAGGCTGGTGGCTGGAAAAGTAGAGCGCCCTCAAAAAGGAGGAGGCATTTGCCCGTGGTTTGTGTAACAACCAGGAATGCGGTTTGTAGAGGCATCCATCCATCAGCAGGTTTAGAAAGCATAGGGAGTGGACACTTCATAAGCTACTTGTCTGTACTGAAATGCAAGGTGGGGCAAAGTAGGAGGTGTGTATGTGTTTGTCCTGAGTGACACACCTAATGGCCTCGCACCAAACCTTGAAAAAGCTGGAGAACAAACCTGGCTGAGATCCAGCTGCTGTGGGAATACCAGAGTACTTGCGTATGATTCCAAAAGCAGCGTGGGTGGGTGTGCAAGCATGTGAGAGTACAGTGTAGGAACAACCTCACATTGAGCATTTGTAGTAAATGGAGTAAACCATTTCTGTGCCTTGATTGGGATGTTTCCACAGCAACCCTGAGACATCCCCAATAATTGGAAAGGGGTTTCTTTTGTTTGTTTCTCACATCTCCCCTGGTCTGACTCACTGGATGTATATGTCTGCCATTGGCTGACTATTTCAGATGGGTTATGTGTATTAACTAGAGGTGGGTGAAATTCATCGATGTGGCGATGCATCGCGATGCGTCACGTGACGATTTGGCATCGATTTATTGACGTCAGTGCTTTGCCGCAAGACCGGAACAAAAAACACGTAACCGGAACCTTAGTGCGCGCGCCACCCGGACTGTTTAGTGAGTGGGACCACAACAAACGGAGCAGTAACATTAGTTTCTTTGCAAAATGGCAACAGCCAATGAGCGGCCAATTCTCTCGCCACAGGGGTTCACTGCAACCGTGTGGAAGCACTTTGGATTTTATGAGAGAGCAAACAAGACGACTGACAAGACCTAAGCGATTTGCAGTTTTCAGTGTTTTCCGCCAATAGAGGGGGCTCTCCTGCAAGTGGAGCTTTCCCTGGTCAAAGTTAAGTAGGGCAAAGTGCAAATGTTTACATAGTCATAAAATAAAATATTTTGTGTCTTTGAAAAATGCAAGTCAAATGTTTTAAAAACCTTGTTATTTACTTAATGAGTGTAGTTTTAGAGGAACTGAGTTAATTGATAGGCTATTTATTTACAAATGTAGCCACAGATGAAGACAAATTCAATCTTGTATGGATAAAAGCATTAAAACTCGCAATAATCGAAGAATCGTGGCACCAAGAATTGAATCGAATCGACAGTCGTTATAATCGAAGAATCGAAGCTCCCATAATCGAAATCGAATCAAATCGTGAGGTACCCTTGTTGGAACACCCCTAGTACTAACTATTTCAAATATACAGACTGCCATTTTCAGTATGTAGGTTGCAAGCTTGGAGGTTGTTGCCCTTATGTACAATCTACCCTCATGTTGACATGGTCGCCAACAATTTGAACCTAAACAAGATAACACTTGTTACCTTTCCTTTCGCTAGGATTTGGCTATTTTAATGCAGGGGCTCTGACATTTCATCCTGGACTTCATCCCGGCCGCCGAAGACAATTGTGATTGGTTATAAGAAATACAAACAAGCCGGAATAAAAACGTGTGCAACCAGACCTTTTTCCAGCACTGACACATCTATAGTTTTGCATTGTATGATATATTTTCTGAAAACATTAATTCCACCTTCATATCTAGGTGATAAACATGGTGCTGGATCCAAAAACTTCGACTCCAACTGCTTTTTCAAAATGTATTAAGAAATTTGGTAGCTTTTCTCTGCAGTCACAGGTAAACAGGTATACATTGCATTATCAGATCAAACTGCTGAAAGTGATGTAGCTAGTGAACAATCAGGGATATCATCAGATCTCAAAAGCTTTCTGATGCTTCCCGATCGTAATGAGAGTTAAGATGCATTGGAAAAGCCATCATTGGCTTTTATCTTTCCTGGGGCACTCTGAGAATTGAGGTAATGGCTGTGACATACAGTACACTCTGGTGCAACTCAAACCACTGCTCCTCCCTTCACACCCAGTGCCTGAATACCTCAAGCGACCACAAATTCACCCAAACACACCTAATAGTCATAGAGCCACTCCCCGATGTCTAATGTGAGGACTCATTCTCACCCAGCCTGTGTGTGACGTAGCACACATACCCCTAAAAATGAATACCAACACAACAAACCAAACATATTTGTCCTAAATAATTGGTTTAGGGCTCGTCCAGGGAATGTCTGCCCGGATGTTTGTATCAGCGAGGCGCTGAAGAGCCCTGCTTAGCTGTTGTCAGCTGACAGTTAACGAATGTCGCATGATGATGGTTGTGACTACCATCCCCCAGTTGTGTGTGTGCGTGCGTGCTTGCGTGCATAAACTTTGAACTGTGAATGTATGTGATCATTATGGTGTCATGTTTCAGGCTACACAATTATCTCGAGGAGACCTGGAGCTTTTGTGTGGTCCTCCTACCTGCCCAACGCCATACTGTTGGTCTGCCTATGACCAGATGTCTGACACCACTGTTCATGTTAGTTTCCTCTCTATCCTCGTCATTGGGTCATTTCCTATCTCTTTATGACCTATATTAAGGAAGCAATGCCAATCCAATAATGGATTTTTTAGGAAATGGAACAGTGTCACGGTGTGCTTACTGTTTATCGTAAGAGAAAAGAGAATAATGCATATGTGTGTGTCAGTTTGAGGCGGTAAATGTGATCATTGTATGCGAATCCAAATGTAAAGTTTCAGCCATTGTTTGTTTGTGTCCCAGATAGTCAAAAATGTCATGTGAAATGTAGCAGATATTCTTGCTGTAGTCTGATGTTGTTGAGGGTTGGGTGACATGACGCGATATACCATGTGATTGTAGTCGTCAGTGTACTAGCCACTAGTAGATCAACCCACCAGTATTTGGTAGAGATTTGGCAACGCAGTTTTCACAGTTCCTTTCAATTTAATGATGCTAAGACATAGGTATGTTTAGTATGGTTAATTAACTTAAACTATACTTTTTATATATATTCGTATACTTTTTAAAAAATTAAGTCAAACCAGATTAAACAGATGTGGCTGCATTTGCAGGCTGCAGGTACACAGTAGTCGTACCTCCTTTTTTCCACTTCAAGCACTGGTTAAGACCTAAATACTTTGGTGGAATGGGCTGACAGATGGTATTATCCATATGTCAGATTGCTGACGGAGACATATCTTAAATGTTTGTGGTTTGCTTTTTCTAATGCTTAAACTAATTCAGAAAAGCTGCTACTGACATTATTGTTTTTTTTCTTAGTGGTAACATGTTTAGAATAAATTTAATCCTCACTTAGTATGGGTCTGTGTGCTGGTATGAGCATCTCTGTCTCGCTTGTGTGCAGTTATTGAAAAAGTTTTCTCAAACAGGTGTGTCTGCGTGTTTGTGGTTGGACGGGTTGCTGGCTTCTGCAACTGTTTCCTTTTTCTGTCCTCACCTGTTGATATTAAACCCACCACCCAGCACATCTCCTGTCACCCTGACAACTTTGACCCACGCTGCTCTGAGACCCAAGAGGGACAGCATGTTTTTATAACGTAGGTTGCTTGTGTATGTTTTTATATTACAAGAAAAACTCTCCATTACACACATACACACACACACACACACACACACACACACACACACACACACACACACACATAAAAAGGGTATAGCCTGTCAAGCTGTGGGGTTAATGACCTCCCTTGCCACCCTTTGTCTTTTTTTGGTCACATGGTTTCATTATCATTCAGCTCACAGGTTGTCTATCGTAACAAACGTGCTGTGCTGGTACAGAACTTGAAATTCTCCTCTGAGTGAGCCAGCTAGCAGGTTTCTTAGCTGGAGGCAGGGAAACTGGTTTGACACGGAAACCTTTAATTACATTTGTGTCTGCTCTGAGTATTCTAACAAAAATGTGAGACAAAAACGAGGGTCAAGCCTTAGTTTTAATTTGCAAAACTTTAAGCGTGGGATGTGATTGTCTACTGCATCAGCAGTGTAAGACGCGTACAGATGAGTGAGAAATGTGTGTGTGGATGTCAAACAAGCTAAAACCTGCCGATGTTGAGCATTGAGGTGAAGGAAGGAGACTTAAAGCAGGGAGGGGTAACAGGTGCGATCACATCAGGTTTATGACCCTCCGCCTTGACTGCAGACTCCTGAAAATCCCATTGGCAGACGGAGGGAAATAACACTCCAGACCATCTCCAGCACTGTACTAACTCGGTCTATTAAGGAACTAGTCTTGGCATGTACTCTGTCAATATTGTGTTTCATGAGTGCAGCACATTAGACGACATGTACACATTGCTAAGAGGATTTATACTCCTGCAGTACACAAAAGATGTGTGTTTTGTGGGAAGTACAAAAAAAACACGCAATCGTCCATGAACTGCCTTGTGCTTGTAGGGTAGGTGCAGCATGGATAGGCATATTTCCACTTTACTACGCTGTTCACTGATTAGATCTTCGGATCTCATGACCAAAGGCTTCCGACAAATTTCCGCTGATTTTTTTGATTTTATGTTCAGATGGAAAAGAGACAGTAGAGCTGTGCCACATAGAAGAACATTTCTCAACAAATGAAAAAGCAGAAGTCAGTTTGATGTATAGAAAACAGAAAATATTAAACGTGTATAGAATAGCATTTCAGCCACTCATACAATGCACACACAAATACATTAAATACAGTTTTTATAACCTTTGTCCTTCTGCTTTTGCAGCGTTCACACAGGGATTACAAAAGGCACAGAAAATGCGTGTTTGGCTGTTACCATGACATTATAAGCAACCATTTTGAATCAAGTGTTGTCTTTCTTTACAAGCAGTTTTATCAGCTCCATCTTCCCCTGGGGCTCCTGTCAGCTTGCCTTCTGAATATTGATTGCCATAAGTCAATAGCACAAAACTTGTATCAGTATCTGCCATCTTAATACAAACTTCTTTATCATGAGACGTTTGCTCTACTCTTTGGTTTGCCTGTGGTGAGAGTGGTTTTGTCCTTTGGGTTAGGGATGAAGTTTATTGTTTTTGTTTTTTTCACAATTGTTTACTGTACTGTTTCCATTTTTCGCGAGTGTTTCCCCCCTGAACGTGGGACATAAAGGTCCCTCACCAGGGCGGAGAGAATGTCTAATTGAGCCCACAGGGAAGATGCAGCGAACAAACACCCACAACGCCTTTCAGCCCTTTGCTTGGATTTCATGCAGGTGCCTATAACAGCAGGTTAATGTACATCAGTGCAGTCCAAAGTTTAAATACCTGTAACACTCATTTGTCTTCTCCTGTCCCACATTAACTTAGGTCCCACCCACCTCAGTCCCCATACCATTAATGCTCATGAATGTAGGATGTTGAACTTATTGATTACTGACTAAATTATACATTGATTACTATTATCAGTGTATAATTAAGGAGTTGAGACCAAAAGCACTTGGCAAAACAAACTCACTACAACCTGTTTTTACACATTATACCAGCTGTTTAACACATTTTTATTTGCAGAAGAAGTTGTCAAAATGTTCTGATTTCTGCTTAGTTTTGATAATAATAACAATAATAATAATAATAATAATAATTCATTTTATTTGAAAGTGCTTTTCTAAATACTCAAAGACACTGTACAGAAAACTTACATCAAATCAGCAAAACAATAGAAAAGAGTACACTAAGACTTTTGGAGCATTTTTTTGATTACAATGTTTGACTGTCATTTTGATGTTCTGGTGCTTTCATTAATAGAACATGACCTTCAAAAGTAGGAGCCATTCACTTCCTTTTTCAAAATACTCCCACACTACAAAACAAACCCTTTTAACACATTTTCCCACCTTAATGTTAATAAATAAATACATTTAAGAGGGCTGGACACCATGGCCTATCTCGATATTTTATCCTCACAATGTTTTGCACCAAATATGTCTAGTGACACTGCTAATAATACGTTTTAAAAAACCTGCATGAAAGCAAGGATTAGAACAAGCAGAATAGTCATAACGTCATAATTTTCTTGTAATGCAGCCTGTAAAACCAGGAAAAGAGAACAATTCAGAATAAAACTATGTCCAAAATCTGAGACAGTAAAGAGTTTTATATCCTGATAACAATGTGATATTGATATATTGCCCAAACCTTAAATTTTGTTTGGAATTGGCCTTAACTGAGATCAAGTTGAATGTATTTGCATTAGTAGCACCTCTGCATCTGTATTAAATCCTACACAGCCATGTGTGATGTGAAACATGTCTCACACGTGTCAATGTCTATTTTTTACAGTTTCTTGTTGGACTACAGTGGGCTGCTGCGTGTGAAAGCCAAGCTTCAGCAGAGCTTATGGAGGCAAATCCAGCTATTGCTGTGTCATTTTGATCATCTGATAGATCCAGGGTTTGTTTAGGGGGATTACTTTGATTCCCTCTCAGCTCAGAGTGCTGACAGCTGTACAGGGTGTTTGAGTGTTGGACCACTGTCCTTAATGAATGAGTAACAGAGGCCCCATCTATGCTCACAGAGAGAGCAATGAGACAAGCTGGCCAGCTGCTGGTATCTGTTTGGCTGCTGAGCCCCATGGGGTCATTGTCACCTGATGATGACCTGATATGGGGAGATCAGTGGGTCGCGGTCATCGCCTCTCTTGACAGGGAGGCTGCACACAGTGTGACTCTTTTGTCCATGTTGTCCACCCAACTTTTCCTGTTGGGAGCTTTGAAAATGTCAAGTATTAGTGAAGGTGCTCCTGACATATGGCTTCAACTTTATTACATGTTATATAGCATTGTTGTGGCTCTGTGAGCCGTTGTGCTTATCAGTGTCTATAGTAAGATCAGGTAACGGGTGACTGTGATTGGCTGCCAGAGCATGTGAGAGAACCATAAAAGAGAAGACTACCATCATAAAACTAGACACACATGCAGGAGGAAGGAAACCTGAGGTATCCTGATTATAAAAGAAGTATCTCCATGTAATGTCTCAATGTTATGGTGTTTTCATATGATTCCTAGGTTACAACATAGTGTAATAACACTCAGTCTTTGTTACTCACCTTGTCGTCATCATATCATATCGTAGTTTTGTATAAGGGTATGTTTTGAACTTTCCAGGCCCATGTTCTGTTGTGTTTTATCTTCCCAGATCAGATTAGACTGCAGATTAGCTTCTCTAAAGACCCCTGGTTGATGTGGTTGAAGCTGGCCTTGGTGTGTGTGTGTGTGTGTATGTGTTTTTGCATGAGTGTGTATGTGGGTACTTAGACAGGGCAATCAGAGTGTATGGTCTTGTTTTTGAGTGTTCAGGGTAAAGGATAAGGGTCGTAAGAGTTGTTGGCGTCTTTGCTTTTGCTTTGCTTTAATCAAACATGGATGGGTGTTTTATGACACGCACATGTCAGCTTCACGTGTTCGTTATTCTACTTGATGTGGCTTTAAACTGAAGACAGCAAGTGCACGTACATGTTCTCCACCATATATCTTAACTCGTTATCTGTCTGCTCTCGGTTCCGTTGGATTGATATTCACTGTGAGATGGTGTGTTTTTGTGTACATATATTCATGGTTCCTTTTTCCAGTGAGTTGAACGTTAAAGATGATCTGGATCTCAGATCATTTCAGTCTAACCCCAAAACAAAACACTTAATAGATTCCCTTTATCATTATATGTTATGTATTTGTTGCAGAGGGGAATTAAGGTGGGATTTTAGGCTGCTATAAAAAGACATTAAAATCACCTCTGCATATTTCAGGTAAAATTTAAGCAGTTGTCTGATAGTCTTTCCTGTGGTTTAAACAAAATAAAAACCAAGGAACCCCTGTTATTCGATGATATATTGAGCTTTATTCACTTTATTCAACAGTTTGTTGTTTTGCACCTACAGACCACAGCAAATTCATCATATGTGTAAACTTACTTGGCAGTAAAAGCGATTCTGATATTTAGCCATTTTCTGGGACCCTTGAGGTGCAGAACAAATATGTGATGACATTTGCTTACCAATAGAATGTATAAATATATTTACTAGAATGACAGGGAAATTTCAACGACCAACAAACACTGCTGTGTCATCTCACATATCTGTGAGCGCGTGTCACTTTGTTTCATACTGAAAAGCCATGTGTCCTGTTGACGTTACTGTCACCTCAACAGGCTGACTTTGGTGAGTTGGTCTGTTTGTGTTGCTAGCTACGGTGCTTTCACTGTCGTCATTGGGAACGTCCACCGCCATTGTTTGGTATCACTGTCATTATAACGTGACAACAGGTGAAGGCTTTGATCTGAACGGTGATTAGTTAGGGTGTGTTTGTGTGAGTCAGAAACTCAGATCACTGTTTTCATTTTGCGACTATGGAATCTACAGTGAACTAATATTTTTTTTCAACGTGGGCCTGAGGTCGCGATGAAGGTGTCAACAACAAATTGCCAGATTCCTATTTAAAGTCAAAGTTTCCCCTTGACCAACACTTTAGTCCATGACAGGAAATGTTGAAAGTGATTGTCCAGACATTCATCTGCTGTGAAATGGAGTCTGTGTTGGATCCATGCCACCCCAAACCATTTTGATTACATCTAGTGAAGAACACCCTTTGAACGTTTAACCTTTTTTTTAGTCAAGGACACATCCATTACGATACATACATAACGTAATGACCAGTTAGTGTGCTGCTGACTTTCCACATGCCCTGTTGCCTAATCAAGGACAGCACGCCTCATGACTGTTTGTTTGCTGCATTAGAGAAAGCATCCTGTGACCTCACACGACACAAACACAAGATGCTTCCCTAACTGAGCCCTGACTGATGGTAAATGCCGTTCTCTCATTTCACAGTGTATCCCATGACCTGTACTAACTAACTAACCAAAGACTGGACTGCTCTCTCACTATCTGCCCTTCGCTGCCACCGTGCACTCTTGATTTATAAACATGGCAGCTTTTGTGGTAACAGAAGTACAGTGTGTCTGAACACAGTTTGTCCTCCTGCTACACTTTTTGAGTGTGCTCTGAGTGTGAATTAAGCTGGTGAATGTGGTGGTGTGGGTGTGTGCCAGCTCCTGTGGAGAGCTGGCTGAACAGCCTGTTTTTGTATAAACTAATTTCTGTCATCCAGATTTTACACCTGCAACACAGCTGCAGTGAATGTGTTGGACAGCAGCGTCCGCTTCTGTCCCAACATATCAGATACTGTATGTAATCCTTTCCACTGACACTTCAGTGTCATGTCAGCAGACGGGATTCGCAGAGCTGCTGTTGTCAGACAGGTTGTGAGTGATGTTGCTGCCATCTTGTGGAGGTTTTCTGTTCGTTATCAAACAGACTTTCGTAAGCACTATTCAGCAGAAATGTATCATGGGAGCAGTGACCTTCCTTGGTCATTAAGTAACACGCAGCCAGACGTAAAAGCGGTCAAACATCAGCACTGAAAGGGAGTGGAGATGAATATAATCTAATAAATGATTCATGATTTCCTTTTAGGATGATGTGTGGCTACTGCTTTAACTGAATTTATATTTGATTTTCAAGTGAATTTTTTTTGGGTGCATACCATCGTGTCAGTTGATATTTACTATAATTTGTCCTTTTGTCAAATTGGCAAGTACCATGATCTTTAAAAACATATCTGAAGATAGGCAAGTCTATGCTTAAACTGTTGGAAACTGTAAGTTCATATTTGTCAGCTTCAAAACAGCACATCAGTGTGTGCCATAATTTTATTTAGAGATGATTGTGAACTTCTTGGTGTTTTTGTGTCCCTTTTGTGTTTGGGAAATGAAATAATCTTAATGTAATAATGAATAATTGCACCCTTTCAAAAAGCAAAGATTCCATTATACAAATTTATGAAACAACCATTAATATAACCTTTTTTTTCCCATTTGACATATGACACTGATAACCTATGATTACTTCCTTTTCATGGCCGATACCAGTAAGACTAATTTCACATTCTGTAATTGAAAAAGAAGTTTCTCACCTATAGTGTATGCTTTTCTGATGGTAAATAAGGCTGAAGTATTGCAAGCAATGATTGATGATTTAATAATTCACAGCTTCAGGAAGATTTGTTGTGTTGAAACTCTTTGAACCCTTACAGAAGAATTATTGCATGCTGCTCTTTTTATTTCATCTCAAACACCTTATACTACCACTTATTGTATCATGATGTGTAGATGTCATGCTTGTTAAGTCTTGTTTGGCTTCGTATTAGCTACCTTTATCGGCTATAATTTCCTCAATACTGATAATCAGCTGATGATATAAATGTTCTAATATGGGCCGATAATTTGTCCTTTATCCAGATATACAGTGCAACTCTAATACTTAAATCATGGTGTAAGTATTATGATTGTCATGGATGTCACAAACTAGTAGCTCATGAATCTGCCAGCACAAAACTGATGTGACACAACAGCTAAGCACTGGCTGCTGCCATAAGGGAATATTATCTTATTACTGATAGGATGATAACAGTCAACATATTATCAGCTGATAATGATGTTTGGCAGATAAATCATTGTAGCTCTAATTTTATTGTGGTATTGGTGACAACGTAACCAATTTTTCTACTAAGCTCAATCTTCATCATGTGTTTAATTACGTGCTGCACACTACATCCATTGTAACTTTCTTGCCTTTTTTCTCACTGTCTCCCTCTGTAGGTGATCACCTGTTTCGGCCTCTCCGTGCTGTCTTGCCACTATGTGGGCTTTGCCGTGGTGGCCCTGTTGGTGGAGATAAACTCTGTGTTCCTCCACCTCAGGCAGATGCTGCGCATGGCCAGCATCGCCAAAGGCACACTGTACCGGGTCAACAGCATGATCAACCTGGGCACATACGTGGTGTTCCGCATCAACACGCTGGCCTGGATGACCCGCTGGCTCGTGCTCAACAGGGACAAGGTGCCCCTCCTGGCCTACACGCTGGGCAGCGTGGGTATGGCCATCATGACGGCCATGAATATCGTCCTGTTTTATCGGCTACTCAGGAGCGACTTTTTGAAGAGCAGCACCCGCGAGACCAAGAAAGAGAAAGAGATGTAGAGAGGAGGGGAAGAGGGTACACAAGAAGGATTTTTACTTATAAACACACTCATTACTGTATCTTAACACCCTGTGGCTGAGATTTGGTACCGTTTTGCCTGAATGTAACATACTCAAAGCTCGGAGATAGATGGATCTTTCTTTCTCTCATACTGAATACAAGCTGTAATCAAATGGCCTTTCTTCAAAACACATCACACAGCTGGAATGCTTAAAGCTACATACAGATGTAGTTTTTAGGCTTCTGTACGTGTGGGGTGCAGTCATCCTTAAGTGCCATTAGTGCCTCACTAATGGTAGATGGAGGGTTCTTCATATGAGCAACACAAGGCCTTGTAAAACGAGACCAAACGCCTTATTGTCCCACAGTCTGTTAAATTTGAGCTAAATCTGTATCTTATAGTTAGTGAAGACATCCACCAATAACACTCCTGTATATTTCTATGAAAACATACAAAATAAATACAAAATATCTTAACTCAGAATAACTTTTTGTTCAGATATATACAAACTATACTGTTGTGGGGTTTTTAAAAAATAATGTTCATTTTCCCCAGTTAAATGAGATTGGTGTCCAAACCTTCTTGTCGTTAAACGCTAGCACTGCAGAGGTGAATCTATCTTTTTTCTCTACCAAATCTCCTCAACTAAAAAAAAAAAACGGCTGCTACCTCAGAAAGCTTGTAACAATTCTGTATCTCTCTCTAACACAAGCTTTGCTGTCAGTGTTTGGCAGGTTCTTTTGTTCTCAGAAAAAAAAAAAAGAAAGAAAAAAAACTATATTCAAAGATTATAGAGGAAGGATATCCAGTAACTGGAGCGATGGAGATAATATGGTAATATAGTAATGATTAAAAACTAAAGAATTTGTGACATTAAAATTGAACAGATTTTGCTTTTCTGTTGCCATTTTATGCTTGGCCAAATTGTATTAAAACGTGTAGGAAAGAGCATTTATAAAGCATGAAATCAGCTGTAAATCAGTCATATAATGGATTATGATTATTTAACCCTAATCCTTTAAACTGTTTGTACTGTACGGTCCACCAACCAGGGTGTTGTGTTAGTAAATCTTGGAGCAACAAAAAAATCAAGCAGATTCTGAGTCAATCAATTTCTGAAGTCCCATCAGCCATCACCAATGACATCAATTTCCAGTAGCTCAACTGACTGCTGTGTTTGTGAGCAAACTTGAAACCTGTACAATGTCAGGAAAACAAAACATGGTCAACGATAGCAGATATTGCTGCAGTGCCATGATTTTTTCATGGTTTTTTTTGTATTCCTTTAATTGTCTTTGTTATATAGTCTACAGTAGAAGCTTTCAGACAGGCAGTTGTTTTTGTCGTTGTTGTTGTTGTTGTTCTTTTGGCCTTTGGAGGGCAGCAAACTCCTCAACATTACCTCAGTGATCTCAATACAGACAATAACACCAGAGATGTCTTTTATAGCTCTGTGCATTTGATTTGAAGTCGCCAATAAGCACAGTTGGATACAGAGTTAATCCCTGAGGTCGGTGTTGGAACAACCAGGTCTGAGATCTGTGAATACAACAAACTGTTAATACACAAGGCTGCTACGAGGCTGCCTACTCTAACTGCTCACATCACAGCATTGCAGTCCTCATATGGCATGGAACTATCTGATGCCATTCATGTTTTTTGTTGTTGCTTTTTTTGTGTAAATTCATTATCTGGGGTGTTAAATTGTGTATATTTGTAATTTATTTGTGCAAAAGCAAAGTTGTGGATTAATGATGAAATGAACACAATGTTCAATGAATTTCCCTGTTGTGAAACAGTTGATTATAGTGAAGCTGATATGATCATTTTAGTCATGTTGTTATGTGGCATTGTGCCTCTTTGGTTCTGTTTTTGTTTGTTTGTTTCCCCAACTAATACTCGCATCAACCATTATCTATAATGGCAAGCTTAAAGTCATTTCATCTTGAAAGTGTTCATGTTCAAGCCCCTAAAGCAAGGCTGCCCAAGCATATTACAAACACGGCCACATATTAAGTGAACAGACATGAACACACTCTACTCGGTTGGTGTTGGAGGGAAACATCAGACACAAATATTATATTTATAATCTGCTGTTGGCACTTAAACACAGTCCACAAATTTGACTCTTTGTCCTCACTGAAGTCAAGACATCACTGCACTAAAGAAAGGGCACCGTTTGAAGGAAGGCAGTAGAGTTTGGATTATTATCGTTGTGGCTGATTCCCAGTTGCCTTTTTGTAAGATCAGGATCAACTCCCTTTTTGAATTCATATTATGAATGTAAATGTGCATTGTTTTTTTTTGTTTTTTTTTTATCTCAATTCTTCAGATTTGTAGGGCAGCTTAACTTTGTGGTCGTATTGAAGACTGATGGTGAAACTGGTGACAATTGAAGTTCTTTCTAACAAGCAAGTGTATATTTGTGAATGTGTTGTATAAGGCTGTTATTGGAATTATAGTATAATTGTAATGGTACCAGATTTGTCCATTATGTTGCTGTGTGCTTTTAAGAATTGTCATAAGACGCCAAGATGCCTCCTGGTAACTACGTCGTAATGACTGTGAGGAGCCGTTAGCCAAAAACATCTACCGTTCTGCTCTCCACACTCATGCAGTTATGAACTCTTACTGCCATGCTGCCTCATATTTTACATCGTACACATGAATAAGGTGGTTGACTGTATTATACCCGTTCCTTTAGCACAACCAACAAATACTACCATTTTATTGCCTTTTTTTGTCCATTTATAGATTTCTGTTTTTGCTGTGGTGATTGGTGATATTTTGTCCATCATTAATTATCAGAAACATTAATTCATAACAACAGTAAAGGCTATTGAGTAGCTTGACTTATAAAGCTTCCATTAAGGGGAAAAAACATGGAATACCGAAGCCACCGAGACCAGCTGTGGTTGAGAGAGCAAAATCATCTGTTTTCTCAGAACACAACAAGCGTAAATATGACAGTTTTATTTTTACATGTTTTGACAGATTGTTCTGTAATTGTGACACCAATTTATATGTTTATATGATAACAATATTTGTTTAACGTACAAAAATAAAGATCAAAAGATTAAATGTTGTGTTTTCAGTTTTATATCCAGATCATTTGTCTGACAGCGCTGTACTCTGGTCAGGTAGGTCAACATTTAATCACAATAATACTCTTGAATACTACATTTAAGTACAGTTTCAATGTACTTTTACTTTGATTATTACATTTCTTCTTGATATTTGTAGTTACTGGTCATCACTTTGAAGATTGCAGGCTGCAACGGAGCCAAAGGATCTACCCATCACTACTTTTGGTACTCAGATACATACTGTAATTTCTTACCTGTGCAGCCAGCAGGATTGTTTAACCCACTGTGCATAGCCCAGAGCTCAGAACCCTCTCAGGCTGAGAAAGTGTACACACTGGTGCAATCTTGGCCCATTCCAAAGTGGGCTAACATCAACTTTAGGGTCGGGCTTGGTGGCCCTTCTCTAGAGCAGTGTGAGCCCTGAATTTGTAGGGTTATACTCTACAATTCTATCAAACACAGGGTTAAACGGTGCCAGTGTTAATCAGGGCTGAAGTAAACAGAAGTAACACAACATTCTAGCATGTAAACATTAGCTCTGTGTTTCAACTAACATTTAATCCAGGGATGGTAAAAGTACAGTGTGACTTGTACAGCCTTGGGCTAAGGTTAACCCTGGGTTAACAATCTGTGTGAAAAGAGGCAAAATTATCCCAGACTCAATTCTTAGCCTTGGGCTAAGGATAGCTGTTGGCTTAGAATAAGCAGCATGAAAAGCTGTACAGACAAAAGACAAAAGACAAGCAAATTAAAAAAAAACGTCCTCACCACTTTGGCAACAAATGTGCAGCATTCAGGAAAAAAAGGCTACAAACCGATTAACTGCAAGCAGCATAGATTTTACATGCAAAATGTAAATGTATATCAGATTGTAATTTTAACTGTCTCCATGGGACACACCGCGCATGACCACATTAATATAGGCTATATGTGTGCTTGATACAGCTGAGCCTATTATATCTTTCTCAAGTCTCTGTGTGACTGAAATGAGCCGTATTTCCATGAAGCCTGATCCTCCGAGCGCACACTTATTTACATTTTTGAATGACATATATATATATAATGACATGCCCAAATATCCCCTCGACTGTGGACTAGAAAAAGATATGTTCCTCTTGCCATGTCATTATATGGTACATTATAAAAGGTATATTGTGTTTCGCATGACAAAGCCTACAATTAAAAATATTTGACCCTGTCTCATAATATCTCAGACTTTGGTCGTTCATCTGCCTGCTCATCACTGTGTCCCAGGCCATTTATTTAAAAAGATCTCAGCTATTTGAATGTTATTGGGGCATTTGGTGAAATAAACTAAAGTAGTGTAATATGTAATACATCACTCTGTGCAGACAGTAATATTGGAAGGTAATAGATTACTTTAAGTGAGGGTAACTTGCACAACAGTGGAATTGAATAGCAGACCTCATGAGACGTCCCCAATGAGGTCCGCAGACCGCAGGTTGAGCACCACCATATGACCCTGGGCCTGTCTCTGTCCATGGTGCCCAAGTCACACATGGTGGATTTGACAGTGTTTCCCTCTCAGTCACATTTCGATTTTGTTGTTTTGTTTGTTTACTTGTTTACTTTTGCGATCACAGCTGCGCGTCTCCCTTTGTGCTCCCACGCGCTCTGTATCGATCCTCTCCCGGAGTCGACGCGCAGCTGATCCGGGCTGCCCCCCTCCAATCCGCTGCGCCGCTGACTCCGTCGTACGATTTTTTTTTTTTTTTTTCTCGCGTGTTTTTCGCTCGCGGTGGCTTGTTTTCAGCCGCCACACGGCAGCTCGATGTCTCAGTTCGGTGGACGAGGAGGAGGAGAGAGAGGTGCGCACGTAGGGAAAAAAATGGACTGCGCACTCTCCTCTGTCACATCAAGGGGTCTGACAGCGTCCTCCTCCTGGTGATGCTCGGATGCAGCAGGGGCGAGGAGCGGTTCTGCCGGAGGAGCGCGGTGCCGTGTCGCATTTTTACGCAGCGATCCAGCCTCGAATCAAACGGCGTCACATGCAGCTGGAAAGCGCCTCAACGCTTCAGATAAGATGCGCTCGGGTGGATGCGGCAGCACACAGGATTCGGACCAGCACTGGAGGCCAGCATGGACGTTTTTATAATCAAGCGCGTCTATTAGATTTTGGCACTTAACACCAATTTAAAGGTAAGCGGAGGCATTTGCATCGACTTGTTCTCAGCCGAGTTATTGATGTAGCTGCACCCTGACAGCAGGGGTATACTGCTTTCACCCATTTCTTGTTGATTTCTCTGGTCATCAATACCTTATTTATAGCTCCCACATGACCTCGATACAGAACTTGCACTTTCCCCTCTCTACAGGGCTGACACAAGCAATGTACACACCGTCAGAAAAAAAAGTGACATTTAGCAGCTGGAGCTCAGAACTACAGTGGGATATAAAGTTGGAGAATAGTCCCATGCTGAGGGAGTAAACAATAAAAAATCAGCCCCATCCTTCTGATCTGATTCCCTCCCTCTGTGTGTGCGTCTCTCTCTCTCTCCAGACTCAGCCATGGCTGATGAGAGCAGCCTGTCTCGGCAGATCGCGAGTGTGGACCGGAGCGTGGTGTTCCTCAGGCAGGAGCACCTCACCTTACTCCACGGCCTCCACCTGGAGATCCTCTCCCTGCAGAAACGATGCTCAGGTGAGGGACACACTGGCTCCTGCTCTTACAGGGTGACCTCAAAATTCACATTTAGGAAGGCACACTCTGACCTATTCAGTCACCATCTGCTTATAATAAAGGCTTATTCTATGCATATCACTTACACCAAAGGGGAGTTAAGAGATTCACCACAAATATTTATATTTTAATAAGAGCTGCAGGGCTGCAACTAACTATAATCTGCTAAATATACCAAAATGATGAAAAAAATGACAACCATTTCTCAAAGTGACATCTTCATGCTGCTTGTATTTTGTCCAATACTCACATATATTCAACCTTCTATCGCATGTGAAAAAGAAAAGCAGAAAAAGCATCACATTTGAGCAGCCGAAACCGCGTGAGAGTTCACAGTCATGTGTCGATTAACAAACCATTACAGCTAAAATAATGAGCTCACGTTAATCACGGATTTCTTTGTTTGATGCCCTCCTGGTGTTTTGTGCCTCTCAGTTCTTTATTAATCAGCGAGGACCCCTCTCATTTACCCCCCTCTACCCTCAGAGAGAGATTTACAGAGATTTTTTAATTAAAGACATGATGTATTATTGGAAGGAACACAGTTCAGTGAGGTGTTTTAACTCTGTAATAACCCATCAAGCCTGCCTAGAGATGTCTTTCTTTTTTTACGATTCTTTCGAGGCAGATCCTTGTTTTCAATTATTTCACACTGGTTTGATGGAGTACAAATTAAGTACTGCAGTTAAGAGGACCACATGTGCATGCGGGCCTCATTGTTCCTCTAACGTGTGTGTCTGCAACATCAATCAATGCCAGACAGTGACTACATGGTGATGTCATGCTACGATTCATGTAGCCTGCATCATTTCCTGTTTCAGGCCTAATGGATATGCCTTCCATTTAATCAAGCAAGCAAGTGCACTCACATGTTGTGGGGGGTTTCTTTTTTTTAATTTCATTAATTCCCTGGAGGCTTTCCCTGATCCTTTACTAACATGATTACAGATCTGAGCCGAACAGTCACTCTAACCTAAACCTGATCATTATTTCAACCTAAAAACCTTAAAGCAGAGCCTTTAACCCATAATTAATATTTAACCTCGTAGGGGGCAGGTTTGTGTCCACAGAATGGAGGAGAGTTTTGTACAAACTACATAATGCATACATGTTTTTTAAGCACACATCAAGGTTAATCCACAGATCGTATAGCTTCAGTAATCCATATGAACGGCACTGTGGTTAAATAAATGCATGAGAGGAGAGCAGGGGGGAAGGGGCTTGTGTGTGTGTGTGTGTGTGTGTGTGTGTGTGTGTGTGTGTGTGTGTGTGTGTGTTAGAGAGAGAGAGAGAGACAGAAGTGTGGAATGGCTCAGAGCCAATATGATCAGTTGTGTAGAAACTGACTCCTTCCATCACTGTGTAGTTCTGTTGCAAGATCACATCTGGTCAGTAGAGCTGTGATTGGTGGTTCCAGTGTGGTGTGTGGTGTGTGTGTGTGGAGAGAGAGACCAACAAAGAGACTGTGTGTTTTTCATACTGTTTGCTCGTCCTCTCCTCCTCTCCATCTCCCAGTGTCTCCCACTGTGAACGCAAATCGCGGCCCCAAACACTGCTGTTACAGAGTGTTTATTATTTTGTCCACGTGGAGTTAAAGTCATATTTATGTCAGCTCCGAGAAAAACAGGACAATGTGCGGTCAAACCTTCAGAAAGACAAGTAGTTTTCATTGTAGGTGTGATGTAATCAGTGGAGATGTCTCCAGAGAGCTTCTCTGCATTTTCTCAGTGGCAACAAACAAACAAACCATATACCTTCTTCAGCATCCTGCAGCTGCAGGAGTCATTTATCTGCTCCATAGTTTGTATCTGCCCATAATACAACCTTTCATTTCCACATCCCTCAGAGGTTTTATGTGGGACATTATTACACCCCGCTCACTAAAAACACACATCTCTCCCTGCTGAGCATCTTTAAAGCTTCTTATGATGCGACGAGTGAAAATCAGTTAAAAGGTTCTGCAGGCAAATGTCTTTTTAACGGCAAAGTCAGATCAAATAGCCGCTTCGTACCCCCGCAGATTTGCAGTATGCAAGGCAAGGTTATTTGTATAGTGTTTCAACAACATAGCAATTTAAAGTGCTTTACATAAAACATAAAAGGAAATATGAACAGAAAACAAGGCAAACTAAAAAGACACATTAACATCACATTTATAAGAGTAAAATCTAACCCAAAAAGCTTTCAAGTTCTATGGGAGTTTGTTTCAGATATGTAGAGCTTAAACACTGAATGTTACATCTCTGTGTTTAGTTTTGACTGTAGGGACAGTAAGCTGGCCTGTCCAGGACAATCTGAAAGCTCTGGACGGTTCATGAAATCGCAGCACATCAGAAATGTTTCCGGCCTTAAATCAGTCAGTGCTTTGTAAACAAACAGTAGGATCATAAAATCAATTCTTGGACAAGCAGGAAGTCGGTGTAAAGATCTGAGAGCTGGGCTGATGTGATCCACTATCTTGGTCTTGGTGAAGACTCTGGCAGCGGCGGTGTTTTGAACCAGCCGCTGTCTGATCGACTCTGTAACGACAGCGTTACAGTCGTCAAGCCTGCTGCAGATAAACTCATGGAGTCTAAATCCTGATGAGACTTCAGGTGATTTTATATTTGTGGATTGTGAAATTAAGTCTATGATTACCCATTTGGCTTGGTTTGTGGTCTGACTGAAGCTGAGCGCTGACCTTCGCCTGTGTCCTACTAACCCGGAGGATGATGAGGTGCTCTGCGTGGATGGCAGTGCAGCGACTCAGAGTGCTGGGCTCTGGCCATCACTTGTATTCTCAAAGATATGATTTATTCTTAGGCTTTGCACTGAGAAAGTATCAAGACTCCTACTACTTGCAGATTTATTGTCTGACAGATGGCTCTCCTGTTTCGTTGAGGTCTTGTTGGTGCTGATCATACGTACATGTTAGCATTTTCTCGTTGTTGACTCCTTGGGGTCGGAGGTAAAGTAGCGTCATTCCCACACAGTACATTCACTTTATTATTATACTGTGCTTTCCCTTATTTTGGCTGTTCTATATGTGCGGTGGCACTCAGTTTCACCTCCCTGGGGATTAATAAAGTATTTTGGACCATAATGTATCACATCGTATCTTATAGTTTCATATGGTGTGGTATGGTATCGCATTGGAAGTTGCAAACGTCTTAAAACTGTTATTTTATTATCCTAATTGCATTTGGAGCTGTTATTTTTACTCTGTATACACAGTATAGCCTGCTTCTTGTTCACATGGATGATTCCTTGTGGAAGACCTTGAAGGGCAAAATGTTGTCACCCTTATTGGAACAGAAGAAATAAAAAAAGTTTTAAATTCAATAATAAGCAAATTGTTGCTTCAGTAAATATCCACAGTGAACTCCCTGAAATCCTTCTTCATGACTTGGCAGCTGACCGTGTTTATACATGTTGCCAGCATGTATAACTTGAAGTCAAGTTTCTGGCTCGGTTTTAAAGAGGTTTACAGATTTAATTGAAGGCGTTGAGGAGTCTGGAGGATTGGCTGTGAGGCTCGGTGTTGATAGGCTAATGTGGTCTGCAGGTGTGAGAGAGGCGTTTTTCTGCCAGCTCACTGATGTGCAGCCTGAAAGGGTACTGCAAGGTTGAGCTGACGATGTCACCGTGCGTATTAGCTCTGCCTTTTTTTTTTACCGCTGACCTCCGTTTTATTGTTCTACACTCTCTGTGTCTCATCAGCATAAAGCCGCTCACGCCTTTGTCTCCTTGAAGTACGAGCTAAATCAATTTGTGTCTCTTTTGAAATGTGGGCTTTTTCTTATATAATGTGTTCATAGCGTGCCATGGCGATCAATTCGGCGCGTGTCCTTCACGATATCTGTGCAGCATCCAAGGTTGAGCTGTGAAACAAAAACCTTGATTGCTCAGTGAGGATGGAGGAGATATGCCTGACCTACAAAGCATTACATGTTCTGGAAATGTGCTGAGCGCCTCGTTGTCATTGTTTGACTGTTGTTTTAAGAAATGGTTCCTTGAGCTGACTCCCTGCTGTTAAATGAAGTGCTTCTGGCTGTTGTGAATGAGGATAATGACTGGAAAACAGGATTCAGAGTCTCCCAGCATTGGCAGTCAGCGCAATACTTAACAACTAATCAGATTGTCTAGAGCTGTTTACTAAGGGTTCCTGTTTCCCTCCTTTCCTTTCCTTTCCTTTCCCTTCTTCCTTCCCTACTATCTTTCTTCCTACCCTCCTCATCCTTTCTGCCTTTCTCTCTCCATGCCAGCTGCATGGGGTGGGTGTGTTATGCTGACTGCAGAGAGAATGAGAAAGGGTGTGACAGGGAGAGCAAGAGGAGAAGAAAGGCCAGGAATAACACATGTGCTGCTCCACATTTATCTCCTTTTGATTGCAAAAAGCAAAAAAACACAATGTTTTAAAGTATTTTGTATTTTTAGTAAACATCTAAGTAAATGAGAGTTAAAGATTAATAATGTTGTCTGACTCCATTTTAGAATTAAACTAGTTTACGATCATTGCAGTTGACTGAGCAGGCCCATATTTCTGGCAAAGGGAAATAGGGCAATTCTCTGCCACACACACACACACACACACACACACACACATTTCAGTGTTTTTGTGCGTGTGCTGAAAGTAGAGTTTTATCTGCAGTCAGGCCTTTCTGAATTACCATCAACATGACTGACAGCCCAGACACGAGCAGCAGTCTGACCCACGCAACCCCGTCAGAGAAGCTTAAGCTGAAATATATCTGTATCAGGGAACAAATCCAACACTTCTAATAACCAGTCTGATGCATTATCTCCTCAAAAAACATCAACCATTAGTTGAGATATAATCCATCCAGTGCCTCAAAATGCCAGATATCGTGTCACGTAATGTTCGGATAATCCTGATAATGTTCACTTCACTCAGCTCTATTATTACTTCCTCCTACTAAAGTAACAAAAAAAAGTCGCACAATCAAGTTTGTGATCAAACTGTCCAATAAATGCTGAGTGCACAGTGTCTGTCTCTGTTTTAATGGGACAAGATAAAATGACTCAAAGGCGTCCACTAATGCAAGACATAAAAGCCATCCGAACGTGACATGAAGTATAACAGCATGAAAATATCATCTCACGGTGATCCTTTCCAACACGACTGCAATTCACAATATTATCCTGATAATCAGTTCTTAAAACTAAAAGAAGAAACTAAAATATGGTATCATTAATCAATCAATAAATAGTGGTAACCTCATCATCCTGTTGTTTTTTAGTTTGAATCGGTGGTATTTATTTACAAATTAGATTTAACTTTTGGAGGATGCAATGTGCAAGACATATCTTCAGCCATGGTGACAGGCTTAGACAATTCATAATAAACCAGGAAACCATTATAGGAACTTTTTCAAGTCATTAATGGTGCAATATGTAAGAAATGTAGCTTAAAACACTCGAAAAGTCACATCAAAGATGTGTATGTATTATGTTGCAGAGATACATACTGAAGTTAGCATGCCAAGCTTTGAGCTCCCAATCCAGACTGCTAGCTCAACGGCTAACTGAGCTAACTGGCTGACAGCATAGTTAGCGGTTATGCTGGTGATATGCTGCCCCCCCTTATCCTGAAAACCAAGATACAAATCTTTTATCGTCCCATCCCTGATCGGTATCCAGAAGAAACACAAACTGCACAAGCTGAAGGTGGTCAGCTGTAGTTCAGGTGGTTGAGCAGGTCATCCAGTTATTGGACGGTAGCTGGTTCGAATGCCGGGCTGCATGTCAAAGTATACTTGAGCAAGATAATGAACTCCTAATTGCTGCTGATGAGCAGTTGGCACCCAGGAAGTGTCGTAAAGCGATTTGAGCGGTCAGTATACCGGACTAGCGCTATAGAAATGCAAGTCCATTTACTGTTGAAAGTCAACCAGCTTTTTATATTTGTTATAACAAATCACATGAGAACATCTGTGTTGAGCAGTTCTCATAAATATATCATCTTGTAATCAGTCTGCAGAATGTTTTAGTGTGAAACTGTAAAAAAAGACAAACTGTGAAAATGCCTAAAATGTGCCACAACACTGTATAAAGTGTTATTCAGCCACATCAGATGTTTTGATAAATGCGGCTCTGCTTAGGTTTCTTAATGAAAAGCGTTTCCTATCTGTTTGGATTGCATTCCCTCTTGATTGCACAGCCTGTAGTTTTTATCTAAGTGAATATTGATTTCAGTGAGGAGTGCTAAAAATGATAATATGTCTTACTGAGGTTACAGTAAAGGACGTATTTCTTCCTCCAGACTGTGACAAGTAATGCAACATTACTGGTCGAGTCCCTGACACACGGTCTTTGATGTAAAGTTTCAGATTTAGCTTCATAAATTATGTATGAGCTCACTTGAAATGTGCTAGAAAACTGCACCGAGCATCTGTTATGTTCTCCAGCAGCAGCTAACAGAAAAATGTCAGCTCACAGCCTTAATAAGACATTTCAGCACCACAGAGTATCTCAATCGAAGCTATAACAATGTGATTTCATGTTAGGTTTTTTATATATAGATTACTGTCTCTAACTCCTCTTCTGTCTGTTTTTGTCTTTCGCTTGTGGTTTTCAGAGTTGACAAGCGACCTGAAGGTGAATCCTCCTGGCAGAAGCCAAATAGGTTTGTAAAAAAAACTTCCATCTTCCTTCATGCATCTGTTTTTCTTCCTCACCCACCTCCATCATGAATCAGCTCCCCCATCTGTCAAGTGAATTTTATTTATACAGCTCAGGATCACAAATCACAGTTTGCCTCAAGGGACTTCACAAAATCTACAGCGTACAACATCCTCTGTCCTTAGACCCTTGAGTCAGATGAGGAAAAAACACCAGGGAACAGGGCTTTTAATGAGGAGAAAATGAAGAAACCTCATGCAACATCGTGTATACAGAAGAAATCAGCAACAAATCAAGAAGTTTAAACATTATGGGGCAGACAGACACTCAAAGCCCTCTTCTGTATATGATGGTTTATTAATGTACAACTGTAAAGTCCAGTGCAGTCCAATTAAACAGCTCTGCTATGAATTCAGCTTAAAAAATGTCAGTTTTTGTTGACATTGTCAGAAAGATAAAGATAATGCTTTATATTCATTATTGAGGCCGTAGTTTCATTATCAATTAATCTGCTGATTATTTTCATGATTCATTGTTTAGTCTACAGAAATTGGGAAAATGCTCATTGCAATTTTCCAAAGACCAAAGCAACGTCTTCAAATTGCTTCCTTTGTCCAACCAATGGTCCAAAGCCCAAAGACTCTTCATTTATTCCCATTCAGCACAAAGAAAAGCAGCAAATCCTTACACTAAGAAGCTGGAACCAGCGAGTGTGTAATCAAAACTGTCAAACTAGTAATCGTTCATCAGATAGTTGGCAACGAGTTTACCTCTGATCGACTAATCGGTGGTGTTTTACCGGAGGGCATCATATTCAGGGATGGAAGGGCAACTTTAAAGATATATTTGACACAGTTGTTAATTACCTGTTGTAAGTTTAGTCTGTAAAGTAATCCAAGTATCACAATTTTAAAGTAATGTAACTTGATTACTTTCCTTTACTCTTTTACCTCAATGCCAAACATATGTGAATAAAGACGAGAGAAAAGAGAGAAAGATTTACCAAATTTTGTTTAATCTTGACGATGTGTATTTAGAGGGATGTGTGCATGTACATGGTTACAGACTCTAATTACATACTTTTAAAAAAAATCTTAATTATGTATTCCTGTTTTGAATTTATTCCGTTACTCCTCAAGCCTGATCATGTTGTATGTGCTCAATATTCTGCCCTCATGTATGTCAATATTAGAAACACCTCTTAATGCAGTGCAGTCCAGTTTAACACAAACCTCACTAATAAACATGTGGTTAGATTAATTCTTATCTGACAGCATCAGTCAACAGTGAACTTTACTTTCTTTGTAAAGGCAGAGCTGATGTGTACCCAATGACGTCACCGGTGAGTGCATGTGTATCGTAAGTGAGGTATCTGGAGGGTGTCGTCAGATAGGCAGGAGCTGAGCAACACCGCCTCCTCTCAACCATGGAGACCTGGAGGGAAACAGAAGAGGAGCAGCATTCACACAGAGGAGAGGAGAGACAGAGAAACAGAAAGAAGAGGGGATGCTGAATCTCCCAGGAGACAATGATCCTGATTCACGCATCTTGCTGAGGCACCCGTGAGACAAGAGAGGTCCCTGGACGGCTCATGGTCCAGCAGACCTCAGACAAATCTGTGTCCGACTCCCATCCCCCCGGGGGTTTAAGATCCCAGTCAGCCACCCTCCCTCCATCAACCTCCGGACCAAACACAAACCGGCAGTTTTCAAATGCATCTATGTTTACCTATATGTGTCTATTAGTTCCATTACACATATGAGTGATTTCCCTGTGTGACAGAAATTGGTCACAGCTGTATGGGGGGGGGGGGGGGGGCAGACAGCACGCCTCAGCGTATTTGGCTCCCAGCTGACATTAGCAGGACCGTTTGTTGGTGTCTGGATGCAGGGATGAAGAGATAGGCACCATTTTGTCACAGCGAATTAGAGACAGACCGGGGAAAGAGAAGTCAAAAGGCTGTGTGAGAGTGTCAGTGTGTGTGTGCGTGTGTGTGTGTGTGCGTGTGTGTGTGTGCGTGTGTGTGTGTGTGTGTGTGTGTGTGCTTGTAGCGAGAAAAGTGTGTGTGTGTGGGGGGGGGGGCTGACGTGCTTGGCTGCATTACTCAGCTTTTAGCCCTCATCTCCTTTTTCCAGGACAGGTTATCCCCCGATCCATCGATACAGCCCGGCCCTGTGTTCTCTCCTCCCACCCTGACAAATTGATCCTTCCTCGTTTTTTTTCTCCCTGCTCTCGTTTTTCCCCCTCGTCGTCCCAGCGGGGGTGTCCACTTACAGACTTTGCCGAGAACAAGAGAGACGTAGAGCTGGGGAAAAAAAAAGAGAGAGAGAGGAAGAGGTGGAAGGAGAGAGGTAATGAGAGGTAGCAAGGAGGGCAATCAAGGGAAAAGACGAGGCGGCGGAGTGCATTCAGCGGCAGACGCGGAGGAGGGGAGAGGAGTATGGAGGGATATGAAGATCACATTATGTAGTCTATAGTTAGCATATGAGCTCAACTGGGTGTGGTGATGGCCGAAAGAAAAACCTGAGACTGATCAGTCGTCAGAGGATCAATCCTGGAAGACTGAGGATTGAAGAAAGGGACTCAGGACGAAGAAAAATCAGAGATGAAAAAGGACTTAGTGTGATGAAAGGGAAGTTATGCAGATTTGAAATGAAGCAAAAAAGACGAGTGATTAGAGAGAAAGCTCATAAAGCAATCAAGATGTGGTGGAGCCAACATCAAACCCAGAGCTTTTATCAATGTATGAAGCACCTTCTTACATTTAAGCCTCGTATGGATTTCCAGGCTTTAAAGTAGTTTCACCTCCAGCGCTCGCCAAGCCTCCCTCTCGCCTTTTTGGATTCTCCTACCCAGAAACCTGACCTATTTCTATGGGCGGAGGCATCAGCGCCGGCCTCTGTGGATGTAATCTCCTTCTCCTCTGGCAGACTGCAGCTCAGTCAGCCCTGAAGTTGCTGCACTGGTCTTTTCATCCACACCTCCCTCTCCTCTGGGGAATTTTAGTGGTTTGAAAGAGCACAATTGTTGTCTACAGAAGCAAAAAAAAACAACAAAGAGCAGCAGCATACTGCGTTAAAACCTGACCTTGGCGGAGAGGGTGAAGTTCATGTCTGAGAGGAGGCCCCAAGTCGTGTTTTGTTTCTTGGGAGCAATGCCTGAATCAGCACGAGCAGATGTTCAGATATCAGACAGCAGACTATTTTTTTTGACGTGAGAAAGTGAATAGTGTTTAGTGCAGGGCTGTTGCATTGAGTTTGGATTTAAAGGGATTTTATGTTTTTATCTCCACCCCTTGCATATTGAGATAATTGTTCAGGTATGTAAAATGATATGATGTCCAACCTTGAAGTATTTCTGAAATTATTCTGGAAGAAATTTGACTGTTTCATTTATGTAAAAGACACTTCTGTGTGTCACACAGCTATCCTCAAAATGTGACGACACCTGATGATGAGGAACAAATATGGATTTATTGCCCAGCTCTCGTACAGCCTGGCAATTGATTAGCCTTCCATGTGTGTGTAATCTCCATCTCTAAACCCATTATACTCCGTACAGCTCACAGATAATCCTCATCTGATGATTTTCCAGACACTTCTTCGGATCTATATTTAACTGAGTGGATTGCAGCCTGAATATGATCTGCACAATCTGAGCTGTGCCTTCATGATCATATGTGCCAAGGATTAGAGCTGCTGTGGCCCAACAAACACTCCGCTTTAGATAAACTGTACTCGCTCTATTGTGCACAGCCTGTACTGAGCTGTGTGTTGTTTATAAGTGTGCTGTTTTTTTGTTTTGTTTTTGGAGCTTGTGGAAAAAGCATTCAGATTTCTTACATATGTTCATAATTAACAAAAGCACTTCTGGTCCATCTCTGTGTCAGAGTTACAGGAGGAAGAGGAGCTCCTGGAGGCCAGCTGTCGGCGCTTGGAAAACCGTCTGGCCGAGCGCGATTGCACCTTAGGAGAGCTTCGTAAGGAGCTGGGTCACAAAGGGGCTTTGGTGGGAGCCCTCCGAGCCAATCTCAAGGAAAAGGAGCGCCACTTCCTGGAGGAGCTGAAGCGCCGCAGCCACTGCTCCACCATCCTCAACACAGAGCTGCAGAAACAAACCGAGGCAGCAGCATACCTCTCCTTCCAGCTGCACGCTGCCAGGCAGAAACTACACCACCAGCGGATGCAGCAGAGGCAGGGACTCCTTGCCAGAGCCAACAGTCAGGGGCCCCAGTGCGATGCCGAGCTGAACTCTCCACAGATGCCGTTGGGAGCCTCCCCTTCCTCTCCTGTGGTTAAACCCAAGCGTAAGAGTGCTCGGGCGTCTTCAAGGGTGGAGCGTGCCCGGGAGTGTGTGCCCATAGAGAAAGTGATGGGCCCCGCTGAGCCCACAGCCATGCCGGACCCCGCACTCTTCCTCCACCCCCGAAGGCACCGAGCTCGCTCCAGGCACACACAGAGACAGCCTCCACTGGGCCTGGAGAAAGAGGATGAGGAGGATGGAGGTGGTGAAGGGCCAGTGGAGCCCCAGGAAGAAGCTGCCAGACTGGTGTCTTCAGCTGCAGCGCCCCCTGCTGCTGAGACGAAGGCAGATTAGCGACGACTGTGACCTGTGCTTTTAAAAACGATTATCTCCTGTCAGACTGTTAATGCTGTTAACTGTTGTTCTGCACCTTGACTGAATTGATACTGAGACTGGTTTTATCTATCGAATTATATCACACTTATCGTAGACACTTTTTTTAATATGGACTTTGATATAACCTTAATTAACTTGCAAAGCAAAACTCAGTGTCACTTTAAGTCGGTCTAAATGAAGTTAGATGAATTATCTGTTTACACTGGTGTCACATGCTCAGTATACTGTGGGGCCTTATTTCAAAGCAGCCCCTGTTTGGATTTATGGGCGACGGTGAGTTTGAACATGGCAGCAGCCATTTTTAGGGTGGACCAGGAGCAATGTTGTGTGGCCCCGACCAACTGTGACCCTTCAAGGCTGATCATAAATCAACCACGTGACCAAACGTTTGTGTGGCCCTGACTGAGGCACAGCTGCAAATATCTGAGGGCGTGTGCACGTCTGCGTGAGTCCGCCATGTGAAATAATATAGCCTGGTAGGAAAAAAAAACAGGAACAGATAACTTACAAACATTTTATTTCTTGTCCGAAATTTAAACGATGACTGCTGCTGCAAAAGAAATGCACACTTCATATCCAATGCTCTGGAAGGTGTCCATAGAAACTATTTAGTAGGACGAAACATCACAGTCCATTTTATCAGAACTCATAACCTCAACTGACTATCTGGGCAACAATTGTCTAAACTCTAACATAAAATCCTGACCTCAATGACAGAAGGAGAAACAGAATTGGACGCAAGACCTGCCAACAGTTGCATTTGTCTCAAACCAGTGTGCAGCGTATTAAGTGCACGTAAATGTAGCAACAATTCAACAATTCAGTTGAGTTCAAGTGACCAAAAAACAAACTTTAAAAATAGATCTTAACTTATTAAACTATACACTTATGTATTAACGATCATGATTAAAATCAGGCTAGGGCTCCAACTAACAGTTATTATTATTGTTACTTTCTCAATTAATCCATTCATTTTTTTGGTCTGTAAAATGTTGGAGAATAGTTTAAAGGGTCGATCCGTGTTTCCCAAAGCTTAAAATGTCGGTCTGTTTATTGTCATAGAGCCGTGAAAATCAAAACAATCCAAAACAACAGAAAATATTCACATTAAAAAAGCTGGAATCAGGTGATTTAAATTTACTTTAGATCTAGATTAGTCAAACTGATGAATCCATTATCAAAACTACTTTAACAGTGGTAAAAATACTTTTAAAAGAGACATATGACAGAATACATACACATACAGTATCAAAATGTATAAATACCTAACTCAATTAAATCTAATTCTCCACCTCTCATTATTACTTACAAGAAAACGTCTTTCTCATAATCGTAGAATATGTTAAACATGATAAGTATTTAATAAAGCAGCTGTCAAAAGAGAATAATTTCTTCAAAGACAAAAACTCACGTGTTGTTTTATCGATGATCAGACAGCAGCAGTGTTGGATATGTTCAAACTTTGTGTCTTGGGATAAACAAAACAACATTCAACGTGTGTGTTTTACTAAAAATACACCCTGAGGCTCACGTGTGCTCATGTTAGATGATGGTGGGCTGGTTGGACGTTGTGTTTCACTCAGGTGTGGTTTGTGTACAAAACACACACACACAAAACTACTTCTACTTCAAATAATTTGTGTTTGGGGTCGTTGGGGTTTTTCTTCTCACCTCAGGAAAACTGGACGAAGGAGGACCACGACTGGAGGTTTTCGGCGTGTCTTGAACTGAAGCGTCATCCTTTTTCCACTTTTACAGAAATTCCCAAAGCAGCTGTGACAAAAATGACACCAAGACAGTGACTGTGTGCTGTAAATGACAGGAAGGCAGGCTCAGCAGAAAACTGTGTTTGTGTGTGTGTGTGTGTCCTCTGTTATCAAAACACATGCAGATGGTGGCCCCTAGCGTAATAAGGAGCAAATGGCATCTTGAAACGGAAAAAAGAGTAAAAAATAAAATATCACTTTAATTGACTACACTTAATGTAGGAAACACTTCTTATGTTAATGCTTCTTTGTTGTTTATTTAGTTCTGTGTACTGTAATTACTGCCTTATAATAGAGGAGGTGTGGACGTAAAAAAATGCAGTGTGGAAACTTAAGGTATTGTTCTTTTGTTTCTGAAACACTTTTATAAGACTGTTTGGTTTTTGGGGTATATTACTGTATGTAATGTGTCGCCTCAGTTATTTTGGATTCACAGTCGGTCTGTACTTGAGCCACGATGTAACTGAGCATCAGTAACTGCAGTCTTTGAAATGAGCCTTCCTGTAGGACTGAGTTTAATTGTGATCAGCCGCTGTGAGGCTATTCTCACAGTTTAGTTTAGTTTTTTCGCAGTATATCCTCAATGAAGCAATATATCAGTATATTTATATATTATTAGTCGGTCACGTCTGCTGGTTTAAGGGCACTCGAAGTGTTAAAATAGATTTTATGATTGTTTATCTTTCTATTTTGTAATTATTGAGCCCAGTATGTTTGCTTAATTGAAATGTCTGATGGGTTGTTTTTATTTCTGTTGATTGTCACTGAATCAAGTGAGGACATGCTGCATGTGAAGCAACGTTAAAGGAGACATATTATGCTCATTTTCAGGTTCAGTATTCTATTTTGGGTTACTACTAGAATAGATTTATACGCTTTTTTGTTTTAGCTCCCGTCTCTTTAAGGCCCGCCTCTTGAATACCCAGTCTGCTCTGATTGGTCAGCTCGCACACGTCTGAGCCAGCAGCGCTTACTGTGTCGCTGGTTGGCTCTGTTGTGTTTTCAGCTTCTGGTTAGCTTCACTTCTACCGTGAATATTGCATAAATTATGCAAATGTATGACATGCTTACGTGGTATGATGTCAAAGAGTCACAGAATTAAAGGCGGGACCACTGACGAGGCGTTTTGGGAGCAGTGTTTTCTGTGGGAGAGAGGAGCTTTTGTTGGTGCAGACTTTTTAACTTTTACATGCACAAGAACATTTGTTACACACTGAAGGATGGGAAAAAAGCATAAAAGGTCTCCTTTATTATGCCACATGAGACTGTCTGGATGAAAATGAACTGAACCTGTCTCCTTTTTGAGTAAAAATCCAAATGTGACAAGGATTTTCATTCACCTCTCTGCTGGTAAGCCATTAGCATGACTCAGTGCACTGTTCTTCCTCAAGTTTTACAAGACGGTGGGGAATGAAAGTACAAACCTGTCTTGTTGAGAGCTATTTTTGTTTTCCCAACAGGAATCCTGAACTTAGACTGTTAGACTTTCATGTCCTCATCATTGCTCCACATGTCATCCAAATGAAGCGGCAGGTAGATTAAACTCTCCATCCACCTTTCATAATCGACTAAAACACCCCACATGCAACATTTCAGCATCAACTCTCATTTTAGATAATGTATGCTTTGGTGTTATATAACAAACTGGATAAATAATCAAAATACTGTTCGCCTGCTTTGAGGGAAAAATGCTAATGTGACCAAAGAGGCCCACCAGTGAAATTAACATGAAGACGGATGGTGTGATGCCTTAACGAAGATGTCTTTTCATGAATATTTCAGCTAGTAAATCTTCACAGCCTGATTTGCTTTCTTCTACTTTTCAGAGCATCTTACATCACTCAAACAAAAAACAAGAAAGCAGATCATTTACTCACACCCACAGGGAATGTCTTCCATCTTTATTATACGCCTATATACAGAAAAAACCCCAATCCTCATAATAATAATAATGACCAGAAGTGTCAGTGGCGGCGTCGTCTCCAGGTCTCGTCCTTGGTTGAGGTCGTAAGAGTTTATTTTGCATCTTTCAGTGGACTGTGTGTGGCGCCATAAAGCGTCCTGTTTGACATGTTACTTGGTCTCTAGCAATAACGCTGTGTGGTACTCAACATAGAGACGTTGCTCTGGCTCGTTGTATGGTTTGGTCGTCAGGTGAGCATAAGCTACTGACTGATTACCGCATATACTGTGTTAGCTTCCTATAGTGATCTACTGTACACATAATTGGAATAAAATGAAGGATTGTCTAGTCTGCTGCCTGCTTCTTATTTTTGCCTGAAGGTTTACCTGAAAACCCTGATTTAAGAGAAAGGGTGAATACATTTGCAAGTGATTAAATGATGGAACTGGATCATGTTTTTGTTTTATTTGGATAACTTTGGATAATTTTCAGAATGATCAACATTTACACTGGTAGGTTGACGAATAGACACATAAAACAGCACACACACATCAACAACAACCAAATAAAGCAATGTTTGTTATTTTAATAGTTAAAGTCGGTGTGGTTGCAGTCTTAAATATCAAAAAATCTTTATTATAAAACATAATATGATATGGGAGTAATTCATCGTTAAAATTGCACTAAAATGTATTTAATTCTTTATATTATTCTCTTTCACATTAATTCACTGCAGCAGATCAGTGCAAATAACAAAATATTATTCAGGCCTTTTAGAAATGCAAAGTAAAATGCTTTGGATTCTTCTGAGAAAACCATATTTCTGGTAAGAGACAGCGACTATATCTCCATGAAGACTCCTGATAAAGTTGTCCCTCTAAAATATATATTTTTAATTTTTTTAATGAAAATTAGAGAGTTTCAAGCTCAAACTTAAAGCTCTTAAAATAAGCAGTTCTTACTTAAAATAATGTAAAATATTTTAAACAGACAGTGTTGACATGTGTCCTTTGACGGACTGGAGTCCCAGTTTGTTTTATGGCATCAGCATGTAGACAAGTAGATGTGTGTGTTTTGATAGTGAGGTGAAGGTGCTCACACATTGTGCAGCACTGAAGCGATCATTAAATACACATGATTGTGAAAAGTAGTTTTAATGATGGCTTGTATCTTTGAGCACATACTTTTTCAGTTCATTCTTATTTAATATGAAATGTGTCTAGCAGCTTCCCCTCAGTAAGATAATTAATGAAGTCTGAAAAGACACGATTGTGATCACTCTTCAGTGGTGAAGAGAGGAAGCAGAGTTACAAATGAGTTTGTACAGAGTGTCATGGCACTTTCCTATCAGATAAGAGGCATGGATTTTACTCTCATGAGGTTACGGTTAAAATATTTTGGAGCTGGATCTGACTGTCCCCAAAATAAAGACAGATAAGTTAAAAGTGTGCTCATGCGTGAGTTGATGCCTGTGGGTTAGTTAATATTGCAGCACAGTAAAACTACAAACGGCACAAAGAGCAGAGGGAACAGAGGGCTCTTGAGCCTCATAGCAGGTTAATCTGACCATGGCTAACTATTTTTATTATCGATTAATCATATCGTTTTCATGATTAAACAATTAATTTGTTTAGTCTATACAATATAACAAAGGGTCATCACAATTTCCCAAAAGTGGAAACACTTTTGGCTTTCCAAAGAGCCCAATGTGAAATATTTAAATAGCTTCTTTTGTCCAACCAACAGTCTAAAACCCAAATACTCGTCATTATTTATAAGGAAAAGCTGCAAATCCTCAAATTTAAAGGCTGGAACCAGCAGATGTTTGACCATTTTGCTTGAAAATGGACTGAAACATCTGACAGGAGCTGATGACATCTGGGTCAAACTGTCAGATATCAAGTCAGTCTTGTTTGTGGTGTTTATAACAGTAACAGTATTATAATACATTGTCTTTCCTCTCAGACATCGCTCCTATTGTATCCTCTAGTGTAGAAGAAAATCTAATGTCCACAGAAATAATTAAAAGGGGCGTTTGTTAAACAAAATTTAAAAAAACCCGATTTGTCGCACGTGGCTTTCCGTAGCGCCACGCATAGTGGGTGGGGAAGTGCAACGCAAAGGCAAAGAGGTCAAGAGGAGGGGAGGAGAGAACCACGTGTGATCCCCACTATGTACAGCACTGTCCTTCCTCGGTAGACTTGTTTTTGTAAGCTTGTCCCCTTCGCATGTAGCCAGCTAGCCTGCGTTAGCCGGAGAAGCAGAATTTTTTTTTCTATTTCTTTTACAGACTTCACATATTCAGGCAACGCTGCTGCTGGGAGATTTGTGTTGCCACACTGACTGCCGACCATGGTGAGCAAGACAGATGACATCCCGGCGTCGGTGCCTAACTGTAATCCGGTTGATCTTGCGGATGACGCCGGGGATGGAGCCCAGGACAGCAAAGAAACCAGCAAGACGAGTCTGAAGGAGTCCTGCGGCTGTGGTAAGACTCTGCAGCAGACTGACTGGTTCATATCTGCTGTCATAACGGCTATCATACATTATAAATACACTGATCACACCTATCGTTTATACATGCAGCACCAAGACAGCCTCATATAGCCCGCATCCATGTGCAAAACTGTTTTCACTGTGTTTGTTAAATGTTTCAGCTGTCTGTGTGTCTTTGCAAAGCATCCTGGTGACATTTACCTCCATGCTTTGTTATGCGACTGCCTCAGACCCAAGGTGCTAGTCTGAGAGGGTGCACCCCTCCTCCTCCTCTGCCATCTCCTTGGTAGCATCTTCCAAGTTTAGAGGGTCCACCTAGCATGGTCTGCTAATTAGCTGTCTGTTTATAATGAGAGGATGTTTACTGACTCAATCTTGCCAATTAGCAAGCAAGCAGCCTGCATATGATCACATTCATTTTTACATCCATGGGTCATAGCTGTTAGCATGTAGTCCAGCCTGACACTGCAACAACCAAAGAGGCTAACCCAAACAGCCGGTATGCTAACATTAGCCTCCTCATTGAGTACGCAGCTAGTTAGCTGGCTCACAGGCTAATGGGCTAACTAGCAAGCAGGCGCTCCTGTCACTGCCGGCGTGTCATGCACTGAAGGCCAGCATGGGCTCTTTAAAAGGAAGTTTTTAAGTAAAAACATAGCCCGGCTGAGTCGCACATTGTGTGTCTCTGTAAAAAAATGCAGCAGCTTGTGTTATGCTAACTCGTATTGACGCACATGTTCGGTAACAGCATGTCATAGGAATGAACTGAAGGTCACCTTCAGTGGAGCTGCACACTGCTCACACGAATACAGGGGGAGTCAGACACATACGTACATTTATTTAAGAGATGTATGTCGCACAAGCTTTAATGAATATTTGTTGCCTGGTTTTATGTGTGTAAAATATAACTTTAAGAGATGTGAGGCGGATGAAGTGGCTGGCTGTCGGTGGTAACGCCGTGAAGCGTCCCCCCCCCCCGCCGCGGAACATTAGATCGAGCGTCCCTGCTCGACCGGGAAGCGGAAGCTGGCTGTCGTAGAAAAAGTCATGATGGTGCATGCACAGTGAGAGGGAAGGTTACGCTAATAATACACGATCAGAGACGTGTAAGCTGGTGAGTATATTGTCCGATAAAAGAGAAGTATTGGCGGCTCGCTGCGGAGTGTTGTCGGCAGGGGGAGATTAAACAGAGACGCGGAGTGTCAGCCGGTGAAGTTAATGTTACACAACTTAAAGAGCACCACAAGTCACTGCTGCAGCCTGTCTGTGAGTGTGTGACACATGTGGGACCTTGAATTGTCTCTGCCTGTGTCATTTCATAGGAAAACGCAGTCGAGTGGGCTTCACTGCTTTATGAGGTTGTGCTGCTTTGTGGGTGAACTGCTGTGCTGATTGCATGTTCATTTGTCTGGTTATTCTTCTGGATGATGATCTGACCTGAGAGTCCTGTCAAGCTCACATGGAGTAGTGGGTGCTTCATTTAAGAGCTGAAACAAATAGCTGTTTTAATTGATTAGTCAATTAACAGAATAGTGATTAGCATGTCTTGCCACATTCTCTCTGGTTCCAGCTTCTTGGTTGTTATGCTTTGCTGCTTTTATTTGTCTGATGTGATTAAAAAACACAACTTAATATGTTTAGTGTTGGTATCATCTAGTACTTTTAATTGGCAATTCATGGCCCAAATGGTCATTAGCTTAACCCAGAATTGATAGTGAAAATGAGTAATGGCTGCAACCGTTGACCTGTGACATGAACATGTCTGATATGAAGGTTGCAGCAGTTGTAACAGGACATACGAGCAGCACATGGCAGAGCAGCCATATCAGGACAACAGTCACTATCAGGCGTTTCAAGGGACTTAAAACCAGTGACCTGGTTAATCCTGGGAATCACTGACACCCTGGCACTATTCCTCTACTGGCCAGATGTCTTCCTCACCAAAGTCTTCTTCGTCATCAGCAGCAGCAAAAGCAATGGCTCCTAACATTTTTAACTTGTAGCGCCTTTAATATGAAAGAACATCTTCATGTTACCAATTTTAAACAGTCTCTTTTGAGTACGTCATGTAGGTCTGATGAGAATAAACTGCACAGTAATATAATGGAACACAGAAGAATTTTGTTTTATGTCTTATCTTTTAGTCTTAAGAAAATGTCTGAGCCCAATTGTATGATATTTAAATTTTGTTTGACTAACATTTGAAAACTCAAAGATATTTAATTGACAGTGATGTGAAATATAAAAAGGCATCAAATCCTCATATTCAAGAGGCTGAAACTAGAGAATATTTGGCATTTTTGATTATAAATACCCAGAATTAACCAAGCAATCGTCAAATTTGTTAATTTTATGTCGATGGACTAACTGAGCTTAATTCAATGGAAATTTTATGATAAAACTTCAGATGGTGAGGAATTTAGTTGTCATTCATTGCTGGCGAGCCGTTGGTAATTCATTAATAACATCAGTCTCAAACAGACTCTTGTATTCAGTCTTTGTTGCCATGATGCAGATGGATGCATGACTCAGGGTCTGTCTGCCCACCAGGAGGTTGCCACCTTGTGGTGCAGCAAACATGATTAAACACGGACCGTGCGTGTTGTTGTTGTTGTTGTTGTTGTTGTTGTTGATTTCAGGGTTGTCTGGCTGGTTACGGTTGCCATGGCAGCAGCCAGGGTCCGCATGTCAAGGGCCACAGAAAGGATGGATGGCTGCTGGATTTATTTTGTTGTTGTTACCAAAAGAAATGGAGCGAAGGTGAAAAAAAACAAGAGTTTATTTCTTAGTATTACATCAGCTGAAAGAGGCTCATGTGAATCTTCACAATGAGCTTACAGTTTGATTCAGAGAAAAGTTTAGTGGGTCATTTGTGTTGAGCTTCCTCTGGTGTTACATTGTGTCTGCCTCTGGTCTGTCTATCTCTGATTTCACAGTTTAATGATTTGATTGAAAGAGTGAAGTTATTAACTATTGGTGGTTTCTGATGCAAGTCAAAAGTTACTGATAGAGTGGGGGGGTTTTTTGGTACAAAGTCGAGCTGGCCTGCCTGGTTTGAACTAGGACTATAAGATCTATGTAAGACCATCCTTTTTCTTGTGTCTTGCTACCGTATCTCATTTCCAGAGGAAATGCATCACGGGAAAAAATCTGGAATGCCTCTTTATTATTTTCTACTTCCTTCTTCCCTTTTAAACAATAGCAGACACAAGGTTTGTCCCGTTTACTGTTCAACTGCAGCTTCACCCGTCACTTCTCTCCTCATCCCCACTCCCGCCTGAACTTTCTTCACTGCTGGGCAAATCGGGTCAGTTTTGCAACACACAGGCTGCTGGATTGCCTCATCAATCCCTGTGCCTGTTGCACCTTGCACTCAGGCTCCTCTGATGTGGTGAGTGCTACCAGCTAAAGCTAGCTCATCTAATGTTTCTCATTAAGCAACACTTCCACACATTGTGAAAGAAGTTGAACGAGAGACAAGTATCGCACGATCCCTCAAACATGGCAGTTGTGCGCTTCCTCATTAAAGTGACTATAATTAATATTTAAATGACACAAATGTGATGATGATGATGATGATGTCAGAGTCACGCTTGCAGTGATGTACCTTCAGAGAATTATCGCCTGGATCGATTCAAGTCGATTGAGCCTTCATACGAGTGTAGCTGCCTGGCCACAGCTTCATCTTTCTCATTGTTCTCTGGGTTTTTTTTTTTTTTTACTGCAGAAGGCAGCTGTTTCAGTGAAGGATAAAAAAAAAACCCCACTGAACACCAGCTGCTCGGCACCAAAAAGCAAACCAGCACAGTTAGCTTGAACAACTAGCTGGTGAACAAAGTGGATCATTTAATTAAAGAGTGAAATACTTCCTTCAGGAGTTGGTAGAGACCAAAACTGGAGCTAACAGTGATAAAGTCAGGTTTTTGGTCTCCTGATGATGATTGTAAGCTACAATCATAAGTTGACTAGTTTGTCAAATGAAACTTGGTTGCCAAGTATTTTTATAATCAAGTAATCATTAAAATGACTACAACCTCAGACAGAAAGAGCTCAGATCTTAGAAAGCAATGAAACATGGCTGTGCTGCTGCTGTAAACAGTCTCTTAACACACAGCCTTAGCTTTGTCTTCTGGTTTGTAACATTATTAATTTGCGCATCTGCTCTGAAGCCGTTGTGTTTGTTGTTCAGAGGGCGGCCAACCAGTCGTCCCTCTCTCTCTCTTCCTCTCCCACTCCTCCACCATTTCAGTGCGTTCCTTCCCACCCGGGGTCGCGATCCAGTCACAAAGCCCCTCCCTTCCCTCTTGGCCCCCTTCTCTTCAGTAACCCTGACGCTGTTTACCCTTGACAGTGAGCAAGGACACGCTGGCTGGCTGGCAGCAGTTGTGTCCCAGTGAGAGAAAACAGGTGTCTGACATCCACATACTCGACCCTGCTCCTTTTGAATTAATGTACCACAGAGCCTCATTTTTATTCACGTCATTTTTCTTCTCACCTTTACTGTTACTCTAGAATAGGTGTGAAATGTAACGCATTCTTGGATTCTCTCGCAGCTGCATCAGATTTGTCATGTCATGCTGACTTTATAATGATAATGAGTAACGTTCACTCTGAGATTGAATGTCCTGTGCAGAGTACAGGCAGCTGGTGAGCGGGTACTAGCTCACTCATGTTTGGCACAGTCAGACCAATAATTCCTGCTTGTGAACATTTTTTTAGAATCAAACCCTCAAGGCTTCCTGGCTAAACTCTCTCCTTTGTTGCAGTGGTGTTTGTTTCAGCAGGTTGGTGTTGGATTATAGGTACCCTCTGTTTAGATCAGCTGCGATGAATGAATGGTTACCTATTGTTTAACGTTTTTGATCTGTCGTTTGTTGTTTCAGCTTTAGTTTCTTGTAGTTGACGATTGATGGAAGTTACGTCTTGAGGCCTTACGCTGTTGATTGTATTTGAATGTATCCACGTCGTCAACTAGCATACTGTAGCACAGCTTTGTCGGCTCTGTTCTACCATTCATAAATATTTCATGAGATTACCGATAAGGTCATCCAGCCTCTGGGTCTGTGTGCTTTGTTTGTGACCTGGATGCCTGGCAGCGTCTCTGTTTTCTGCTGCATGAAAACACACTCTGGATGAGTTGCTTTTCATGGATGACGGTCTGAAGGAGGGCTGCGACTAATGATTGCTTTAATTGTTGATTCGTTCGGTCTATTATTAATTGTTTGGTATAAAAATCTTATGCCTAAACAAACTCTTTGTTTTCATGACTGAATAAACCGAATAACCAAACTGACCTTAAAGGACAATGCAATATGAAGGTGGTGCTCCCTGATGATAGATGTTTCTCCCCAACACATAAACATCGTGGTTGTTGTTTTCTGCTTGTATCTTTGTTCAGAGTTGTCAAATTCTCTACCACAAGACGTAGACTGATGACCTGTGCGTCTCTCCCGTTGCAGGGCACAGTGCAGATACAGCCATGGTAAACGGTGACGGGGCTCACGGGCCCACGGAGGAGGCAGAGTCGAGGCAGGATGGGAACAGCGAGGCGGACGGAGGAGAGGATTCTAACGAACAGGAAGTGATCGTGATCCAGGACACAGGCTTCACCGTTAAGATCCAGGCACCTGGAACAGAGCCATTTGACCTGCAGGTGAGGGCAGGACAGGTGTTCAGACAGACGACACACTGCGTGAAAGAACTGAAGCTGATATTTTGATACCATCTTGATGGAGAGAAATTATAACCTCCATGTTAACTTTTCAGAGCAAAATCCTTCATAATATAGTCCATGAGTATAAAAGCTTATCTCAAGCCACAACACAGCGATGTTGAGACCCGCAAACGTGAATCGTATGAAATGGGAACTGATACTGGATTGAAGTGTGAAAATGAAAAATATGTAAGCACTGTTTTCAGCTGAACCAAAGCAGGTGATGTATCTTAAAATGCACATATTCTGCACTTGCGTACATCATTTCATCTCTGCCCTCCTCGTCTACATCAGGTCTCTCCCCAGGAGATGGTACAGGAGATCCATCAGGTGCTGATGGACCGTGAAGACACCTGCCACCGCACCTGCTTCTCCCTGCAGCTGGATGGAAATGTGCTGGACAACTTTGCCGAGCTCAAGTCCATCGAGGGCCTGCAGGAGGGCTCGCTGCTCAAAGTGGTGGAAGGTGAGACTGAGTCTGAGGCTTTTGTTCACACTCGTGTCTGTCTCGCTCAGGTGGAGCAAAGAGGAAAAGTAACAGCAATACAAAAGACTTAATGTAGTGCCTTAAATGAAATGCATTTCTAAAGGTTGTCTGTTGAGGATGTACATACAGCTGCAGACTGTAACCTTCACATACTGAAACTAAAGCGGACAGGCAGAGAGGACAAAGCAGCAAGTGTTGCATTTCACTTCAGCCTTGTTGGTGTGCAGTGTAACTGTCATCGACTAACCAGATGGTGTGAAAACAAATGTAGCAATAATGAAGGCAGGTTCAACCTGTGGAAACTGATCAAGGTTTCTCAGCATCAGCCACAATAAATGTAACATTGTCAGCCTTTCCCCGTCAGATAGATGGCCACATAATCAAGAAGGCATTGTTGATTTGACCTTTAATGATTTGTCCGCCATCTGTTATTTTTGCCTGGTTCTACTGGCATGTAGCTTAAGTGTCCTGCCTGAGATGTTACCTCTCAAACCTCTCACTGCCTGCGAGGTATTTAATTTCTTTTGTTTCTCTCTCCTCCAGAACCCTACACAGTGCGTGAGGCCCGCATCCATGTGCGTCACATCAGAGACCTGCTGAAAAGTCTGGACCCATCAGATGCCTACAACGGAGTGGACTGCAACTCCCTCTCCTTCCTCAGCATCTTCACTGACGGAGACCTCGGAGGTACGGACGTCATGTGCAGCCGTGCTCCACCATCTGGAGCATGAATTTTAGTGTGAAGTGTTTTATACGTGAATGTTGCGACATGCAGGTGGGCCACAGACTGTTGACCTTGCTTGTTTTTATGTGACTGCAGATAGTGGCAAGAGGAAGAAAAAGGGCAACGAGCTGGAGCAGATCGACTGCACCCCCCCAGAGCATATCCTGCCCGGCAGCAAAGAGCGCCCCCTGGTGCCCCTCCAGCCACAGAATAAGGACTGGAAGGTGAGAAGCAGCGATAGCTTTTGGAAAATGGATGCAAAATCAAATAAGAGATCAATTATTTAACATTGTCATCCCCCACAACAGCCCATGCAGTGCCTGAAGGTCCTGACCATGAGCGGCTGGAACCCTCCACCTGGAAACAGGAAGATGCACGGCGACCTCATGTACCTGTACATTGTGACTGTGGAGGAGCGCCATGTCAGCCTCACTGCCTCTACACGCGGCTTCTACCTCAACCAGTCAGTCAACATCTCAACCTTGTATCTGTGCTCACATTAAGCTCCATAAGCCCATGATTTATACTGTAGTTTACACACAAAGTGTTGGGCAGTCAGTAGAGAAGAGTGACTCTCAGTGCTCCATCACCATTCAAGAAGTGACGATATCTGGCAGCAGCCAAACCACGATTAGCTCATCAGAAGTGCAAATAATTTAAATGAAGGATAGTGAAGCACTGACAGAGATGCAAGCACAAGCTGTGATGTATTAATAGTTTCCCGATCCTAATTTTAGAGGAGTTTTGGATGTCACCGAAGACTTAACAGTCAAATTAATGAGGTCTAATTGGATTAAATTGGAAAGTAGAATTGGGAAAGATGCTGCAGTGTTTGTAGAAGGGTTCTCTTGTTGTTTCTAACAGCATGATCACTGACATTATACATTTCTCTAATGTTTAAGTGTTTGTAGATTATAGTTAGGCACTAGGAGAACCACTTTCTGTCCAGGCTTCTTTAATCATTTAGGTTTACTCTTCAGTTAGAAGACTTCGGCAGTCATGGCAACAAATGACTTCTGTCCTCCCTTCTCTATCTTTTCAGCGACATAATGTTTGTTATTTGTGACAGAAAAGCCATATTAATGTGTATTATATTGTTTGTGTGTGTGTTTGTTTTCCAGATCTACTACTTACACCTTTAACCCCAAGCCAGCCAATCCCAGCTTCCTGAGCCATTCACTGGTGGAGCTCCTGAGCCAGATCAGCCCTGCCTTCAAGAAGAACTTCACTGCCCTGCAAAAGAAAAGGTAGAAACTGTTGGTGCTCATCAACTCTGTTCCCCACTCGTGCTCTACTGTGCAAAAGATAATCTGCGTTACTATTGTTACCTTTCTCTTTGAACAGCTTCATTTTTGCAATGATTCTTAAGTTAATCCATTCAGTCACTAATTTATTAAACCAGGAGGTCAGAGTCCTCAAGCCCAACAAGAAAACTTTTTATAGTTTTTTTTATAGTTTTTTATGTGTTTTTTTTTTTTATCTAATCTAATGCAAAATATTAGTTTTTTGTATCTCGCCTACGACTTTTGTTTATTTTATATGTACACGTAATTGTTTAATTCATTTCTGTTTGATTACATTAGTAACAGGGCTCTGTTGGAGCATTTTGTCAGGCTTTAAATACCAGGTGAGCCCTTCTTTTTATAATGTTTCCTGTGTTTTTTGCTGTAGGGTCCAGAGACATCCGTTTGAGAGGATAGCCACGCCTTTCCAGGTATACAGCTGGACAGCTCCGCAGGTAGACCACGCCATGGACTGTGTTCGGGCTGAGGATGCCTACACCTCCCGCCTGGGTTATGAGGAGCACATACCTGGACAGGTGGGCACGGCTGAACATCGCTGTACATCAGGATGATGGATAACATTTTTTCCAGTACTGATTGAAGGTTTTTTGTGCCGATTTGTCTTCAGACCAGAGATTGGAACGAGGAGCTGCAGACCACAAGAGAGCTGCCCCGGAAGAACCTGCCTGAACGCCTGCTGAGGGAGAGAGCCATATTCAAGGTACTTTTGTTAGATCAGCCTTCAAGCACATAATCTGTCTTTACACATTCAACATCGTGGGCCAGGTGGCACCGACTAATTCTTCCTCCTGCAGGTCCACAGTGACTTCGCAGCAGCTGCCACCCGAGGCGCCATGGCAGTTATCGACGGTAACGTGATGGCCATCAACCCCGGTGAGGAAACGCGCATGCAGATGTTCATCTGGAACAACATCTTCTTCAGCCTGGGTTTCGATGTACGGGACCACTATCGTGAGCTGGGCGGAGATGCCGCCGCCCACGCCGCGCCCACCAATGACTTGAACGGTGTGCGGGCTTACGGGGCGGTGGATGTGGAGGGACTGTACACTCTGGGGACGGTCGTGGTTGACTACAGAGGCTATCGTGTCACCGCCCAGTCCATCATCCCTGGTATTCTGGAGCGTGAGCAGGAGCAGAGCGTCATCTACGGCTCCATCGACTTCGGGAAGACGGTTGTGTCGCACAGCAAATACCTGGAGCTGCTGGAGAAAACCAGCAGGCCACTCAAGGTCAGTAACAAAGCTTTTGTATCCATTTGACGGACTATTTAACAACCAGTTATTTCACAGTCCAAACCTTTTGTCTTTACTTATAAGTCAATAAATCCCGTGAGAACACCAAAACCAATGAAGAATTGATCCCACTCACACCACTTCCTGATTTAAAACGATGTGAATAAGCGAACAAATGTTTAGAAGTTTTACACAATTGCTCCACCTCCAACCTATTTTAATTTAAAAAAAAGAATCAACACTTGTGTCTTAATGTTCCCTCCAGGTCCAGAGACACAACGTGCTTAACGAGAAGGACGACAAGGTGGAGCTGTGCTCCTCAGTCGAGTGTAAGGGCATCATCGGAAACGACGGCCGCCACTATATTCTGGACCTTCTCCGCACTTTCCCTCCTGACCTCAACTTCCTGCCTGTGGACGGAGAGGAGCTGCCTCCAGAGAGTCAGCGCCAAGGCTTCCCCCGCCAGCACCGCCACCGCCTGGCTTGTTTACGCCAAGAGCTAATCGAGGCCTTCGTGGAGCACAGGTATGTGTCTGTCTGCCTCGGATTTCATCATCAGGAGAGTTTTCTGCTCGTGTCTAACTTTTAATTCTGTCCGTCCTCCAGATATCTTCTCTTCATGAAGATGGCGGCTTTGCAGCTCATGCAACAAAAGGCAAACAAGGACACTAAGACTGACACACCCGCCATCACAGAAACCTCTGACACACCCTCAGAAAGCAACGCTGACACCACCCAGACACAGACGGCTCCATCAGATCCTCCCAGTGTAACAGAGGTCTCCGTAGACAGCACAAACCAGACAGACAGCAACACCTCTGCTGATTCAGAGGCAGTGAAAGAGGGTGAAGAAAACTCTGCGAAGCCCGCCACAAACGGGCCTCTCGACCTAACAACCACCCAGAACGGAGAATGCAAGAACCCACTGGAGGGTAAGGAGCTTGAGGAAAGTATTCCGGGATTAGCTCAGGCCAAAGAGCTGGCGGAGACCTTAGTTGGCGAGGACGGATCTTGTATTGGTATGTCGAAAACAAATACCCCAAATCGCAAGGCGAGGACGACGCAGGGAGAGCTACTCTGGTGGATAAATGCATAGAAAAGTCGTATTTAACCTAGACTCTGTTTTAGAGAAGTTGCATTTATTTGTGTGTGTGTGTGTGTGTGTCCTTAGCATTAGAGCATTAGAATATATAGCACTGGGCTGTAGTGTCTTCAGTCCACCAGGCTAGCTGTCCCTGCTCAGTCCTCAGCCTGCAGTTGGGAAGAGTGTTGACCCCCAATCTGCCCGTCTCCCACTGTCCCAGCCTGTGGTGCCCTTGCTGTGACATTTGCCCCGATAATCTGAATAATCAGTTGCTGTGTCCGTTAATGCCCGTGTGCTCTGGGATGCAGAAATAATCTCTGTGTTGAATGATTTGTGTGATGCTCCATTGATTCAAAATCAAACAGTAATCTGCTTGTCAAACCTAATCTGTAGTGTTCGACAGCTGTGAAGGTGGTGGTGGTGGTGTACTGGACTAAGGCCATGTCTACAGTTAAGCTCATCAATATTTTATGATCAAAGAGATCTGGAAAAATAAACTGAATTACAGGATCAATGATACTGTAATCTGTATTGTGTCATCAGATGTATTGGCTGATTAACTCTGACACATTCACAACAGTGTGTATCAATGTGTCTCTGTTAAATAAATCAATAAATACAGTAAGATAAGTGATGACACAGGGATTTGGAGGTGTCTGAAAATTGGCTTCATCTTCAGCTCTGGTTTTCAGTGGACTCTGACTTAATGTGGACATGGTTTTATAGATATGTTGACATGATGTGTCTTTTGCCATTACTTTTAACGTTTCTGCATTTTCCTCGTCTGTGATCGTCATCATAAACAGATCCCAAAAGCCGCGAGGTCGTCCTCAATGCCTGCAAGGCAGTCGGCTCCATCAGCAACACATCTTTTGACATTCGCTTCAACCCGGATATCTTCTCGCCAGGTAAGCACGATGGGGACGATTCATTCATATGTAAACTATGAAGAAGCTTGACAATAGATTTACAGTGTGTAAACAATGAAAGCTATGTATGTTATGTGCTGCATAGCCATAGAAGGGGGGCAGTCAAGAATAAAAAATGAATAAAAAATTCACCAACTCCCAGAGGTTGAGAAACATTTGTGTTCCTCTCGTTCACCCATTTAAGACCACTAGTTTCATTCTTGTTGAGCATTGGTATTTTGGGCAATGACTCATGGGAAAGACTTTCAGACGGCCTTGGAATATGTCAAATATTTAAACAAACAAAAAGGCTAGCCAGTTAGAGATGACAAAATTAAATCGGGTGACCTTGGCTCTGCACAACGTAGTTTAGAACTGAGTGACAAAACGAGACAACACTGTCAGAAACTGCTCAATATGAATTATGTGCAGTGTTGTTAAAAGCAAAGGTCATACCTACGTAGAATTAAAGATATTGTGGTCAGGTGGGTAATGGGTTGATTTTATTGTAGCAATTACAAGATCATAAGCTTTATGGTTTTCTGATTATCAGAATCAGTGTTCTGTTTTTATTAAATTTGTTTTATGTTTGCTGATAAATTAAAAATGCACTACTGGAGCAATAATAACTGGTAAATAAATGTCTAAAGTTAATGTAGTGAGGTAAAAGGACAATATTTGTCTCTAAAATGTAGTGCAGAGGAAGTGTAAAGTAGTAGAAAATGGAGATAACCGAGTTAAGGTACCTCAAAATTGTACTTTAGTACAGCACTTGAGTAAATGTACTTATTTATATTCCTTCTCTGATTGTGTCAATATATGACAAAACTGCAGTGTATGACCTTATAAAATAATCAGACTCTTACCCTTCAGCTGAAGATAACTGTAGTGTTTCACCCATTTTTACACCCTCAGCTGTCACATCTTTCAGGGTCTAATTTCCTTCTTGCCTGTAGTCATTTCCAGCACATTTGGCTCCACATTATTCATGGAGCGATGAGAGACATTGAGTGACATTTGTTCATTAGAGGGTGGAGCCCCAGAATTTAACAGTGCTTGTGTGTTGTTGAACCAGGAGTACGATTCCCAGACGACAGCGCAGATGACGTCCAGAAGCAGAAGCAGCTTCTCAAAGATGCTGCAGCCTTCCTGGTGTCCTGTCAGGTCCCGTCACTGGTCAGTGGCACCAGATGGTCCAATACAAAAGATGTACTTTCTGGTGGCGTGTTGGAGTTTAAAGCCATGTATGTACGTGTGTGTTTTCTGACCAGGTTAAAGACTGTTTGGACCACAGCGCTCTGCCCATGGACGGAGCCACGCTGACCGAGGCCTTGCGCCAGAGAGGCATCAATATTCGCTATCTGGGCTCTGTTCTGGAGTTTGTGGATAAGACTCCTGCCAAAGCCCAGCTGGAGCACTTCTATGTGAGTGTAAATCCATGAATCCAGCCACCACTGCCACATACTTCTTTTTCTTGTGTTCAATCATTCTAATATTTCCTTTTTTTATATACATTAGAGAATAGGAATCAGTGAGCTGATCACCAGATGTGCAAAACATATCTTCAAGACATACCTCCAGGTTGGTAACGTCCAACATGCCTCCTCTTGCCTGTTTTTAAAAGATAAACCAACATTTGTTTTGATTGATATTTGAAATGTGTCCTTGTCATGTAGGGTGTGGAGTTGTCTGCCCTCTCCGCCGCTGTGAGCCATTTCTTAAACTGCTTCCTGAGCTCCTTCCCCGATGCCGTCGCCCACCTTCCTCCCGACGAGCTGGTGTCACGCCGCAAAAACCGCAAACGTCGCAACAGGGTCCCCGGCGGCGGTGACAACACAGCGTGGGCCAGCCTGACGCCCAATGAGCTGTGGAAGAACATCGCCTCTGAGGCTCAGAGCTATTATCACTTCACCATACAATGGTGAGGCGTCCGTCTGTTGATGCGAAACAAATGTTATAGCTTTCTTTTTATGCTCAAACATTTTGTGTGTTTATGGCTCATAAATATCCCGTCTCGACATGTTTTCTTTCAGTGATAGTGCGGACCAGGTGGTGGAGAAATACGGCCTGCAGAAAATCACTCTGCTCAGAGAAATTTCAGTCAAAACTGGCATCCAGGTAAGACTCATTTAGTCTATAATGATGTCCCGACATCTTTTTTCCAAATGGCATTCATGATGTTTACGCTTTTATTTGCCTTCCAGATCCTGATAAAGGAGTATAACTTTGACAGCCGCCACAAGCCCGCCTTCACAGAGGAGGACATCCTGAATATTTTCCCTGTAGTGAAGCACGTGAACCCCAAAGCCTCCGATGCCTTCCACTTCTTCCAGAGTGGACAGGCCAAAGTGCAGCAAGGTGAGCCACGCTATGAATGCAATCATACAGACCTTGGGCCTGATTACAGAAACATTTCCTAACTGCTGGTGTCAGCTTCTCCAGCAGGCTAACATGAGGTTTAGCTTTTCTATTACGATCACATCAGTGTTAGCCTCTCCAACGGGATAACATTGATGTTAAATTCTCAAACGGGCTATCATCAGTACTGGCTTCTCTTACATGAATGTTTGCTTCTCCAAAACGTTGTTCATGTTGAATATTGTTCATGTTGTTTCCCATCTTCATTGTCATACAGGCTAAACAACAGTTAGTGGCAGTTTTAGATTTTTAGGACAGGATCTGTGCCATCCAAAGTTATGATTGGTCTGTGATAGCTACGTTTTTACAAGATAAAATTAGATTTGCTTTCTTCCTACAAGCAATTAGGAAAAATGCTTCTGTAATACCAAAAATCCAAAATGTCATCCTTAATTTCAGACTGAGAAATTTCAGAGACGACCCAGAGCACAAACATTTTGGAATGAAAAATCTTAACTTTCAGAAGTCAGAACACTTATTTGACTAAATGTATCTCTCTACCTTTCATTTTTAATCCCCAGGGTTTCTGAAGGAAGGCTGCGAGCTGATCAACGAGGCTCTAAACCTCTTCAACAATGTGTACGGAGCCATGCACGTAGAGATCTGCGCCTGCCTGCGCCTGCTGGCACGCCTTAATTACATCATGGGAGACCACCCTGAGGTAGGCAGAAAACGGGCGACTCTTAACTGTGTCAGCAACTTTAACACAAGCGTGGTATCGATTCTGTTTTGCTGAATGACATTTGTGCATTTGTCTGCAGGCTCTGAGCAACCAGCAGAAGGCTGTTCTGATGAGTGAGAGAGTCCTCGGCATCGAGCACCCCAACACAATTCAAGAATATGTAAGTCATCACACCACATGTAGGAAATATTTAGCTCGTAATAAAGATGTTTAGCATCCCTCTAACCTTTGTGTTTGCTCCCGTCACTTCTCAGATGCACTTGGCTCTGTACTGCTTTGCAAACGGCCAGCTGTCGACCGCCCTGAAGCTGCTGTACCGCGCCCGTTACCTCATGCTGATGGTGACCGGGGAGGACCACCCAGAGATGGCACTGCTAGATGTGAGTACAGTCTTTCCTTAAACACTGATACCCCATTAAAAAAAAGACAGTGCGGTTGACTCCTGTCCCTCCTTGTTCTCGGCTCTCCCTCCAGAGTAATATCGGGCTGGTGCTGCACGGAGTGATGGAGTACGATTTATCACTGAGATTCCTGGAGAACGCCTTGACCATCAACACAAAGTACCACGGACCCAGATCCCTCAAAGTGGCCCTCAGGTGGGGAGAGACTCATGATCCTTATGCATAAATTGGGTATAATACTGACTGACATTATTGACATCACGTGTGCCTTGTTGTTTTTCTGCAGCCATCATTTGGTTGCGAGGGTTTACGAGAGCAAGGCTGAGTTCCGCTCTGCACTACAGCACGAGAAGGAGGGTTACACCATTTACAAGAACCAGGTGAGTCCTGCAGGACTGCAGGGGACTGACTCTGTTCTCTTTATCCGTTGTGATGAAGTGATATCTTAAATATTTCTTCTCTCTACTCAGATGGGCGAGGGACATGAGAAAACCAAGGAGAGCTCAGAGTACCTGAAGTATCTCACCCAACAGGCTGTAGCTCTGCAGAGAACCATGAATGAGATCTACAAGAACGGCTCCAATGCCTCCATCATGCCCCTCAAGGTGACTGAGTCAAGACATGCTGTTTTTGTGCTTTCATCTGTTGCAACTTCACCATTCAAGCAGTGATGATATGGTTTTATTTCCTCCTGTTTTCCAGTTTACTGCTCCTAGCATGGCCAGTGTCCTGGAACAGCTCAACATTATCAACGGCATCATCTTTATACCACTCAGGTAACCTTAAAAATCTGCAGAGACTCAATTTGTGTATAAAGTCTAACTACTGTTTTGTCTTAAGAACAAAGATGGGGATTGCTACAGCTGTATTTTATTTGATTTCATTGACAATTTGGAGAAGCCATCCCTGAAAATAGCTTCACAGAAAAGTTTACCCTATTTTGAGGACTCATTCGTTTTAACTCGACTGTAGGTTTTAGTATCGCTAAATAAAATTCCCTGGTATGTCTGCGTGGGTTTAGGGCTGTCCAACTGTAATTTTTCGTAAGTTCAGGGTTACCACGGGTTACCAGGGAATCGTTAAACAAAACAAAACAAAAAACACTGACAATACAGATGATGTTGCTCTTAAATCTCTGATCACTACCTAAAATGTGAGACTTTCTACTAGAACCACTACAAGATTCTCTACTTAAATCAGAGTAAGAGTATGCCTGTTTTTTATTTTTATAATTGCATCTTTTCAGGACATTAGCTAAAAACGTACAAGGTAACATGAAATGTTGCAAAGTGCTGCCCAATTTCTATTTATACCATTTCTGGCCCTTGTAGCCTCCCTCACTCCAGTGCTTAAAGCCTTTGGGGGCGACTGAGCCTGTATGTGCTGACAATCATTGGGGGGTAAACTGTTTAAAACTGGTAACTAGATGGGTTTGGCTAGTGTTAAATATGCATATTTTTCATCTTCCACCTGCTCTGCTTACACCTGATAAGGGCTTGATTGACTAAGCTCCTGATCTAGGTAATTAAGTGTAGACAGAACATGGAAAGATGGGAAACATGTCATGCCAAAGTGGGCACATCTGCATGAGGTTTAATGGGGATTTGTGAGCATATTTAAGATTTGAGTGACAACAACATATCCGGGGGGAAACTTTTCAGATGGTCAAGCCACACCAGAACTTTCCTCAAAAGGGAGTCTTGATAAGTTTTGGTATTTCCCTTTCAGCCAAAAGGATCTGGAAAACCTGAAGGCAGAGGTGCAGAGGCGGCAGCAGCTGCAGGAGCTGGGAAAGATTGAGGAGACGACAGAAGACAGCCGACTGGAACTAGAGGACAAGATTCCCATTGATTAATGTCTAAAAAAAAAAGCCCTCAACACAGCTACTTTCTGCTACTGGGGCGGGGGGAGAGAAAGAGGCCGTGATGCAACAGCCATGTCACCGAGCCTGTGGACCTGAGAAACAAGCAGTCAGCATTGAAATACACAGGGGGAGGGATGGGTCAGGGCAGTGCAGACAACAATCTGTATGTACTGTAGGACAAAAGGAACACGGAACAGGAGTTTCCCACATCCCACGAGGTGGGAAGGGAAGGAGGAGAGGGTACAAACAACATAGAATCGAAATATCATGCAATCCTGAAAAAAAAAAAAAAAAATCCCCAGCCCAAGAACCCGCTGATGAAGCTGCTTAGAATAATGATTGCATATGAGAGAGTGGTCGCAGCCGGGGGAGTGGAGACCGAGGACGACCATGACATTGTATACCAGAGCCTTATCCACCCAATCATGCTTCTTCTCAGCCCGAACCTCCCGCAGAACTGTAAAGCCTAGGACCACATTTTGCCCTGCCACTCCCTACAAAGCCTCGAAGACCCCCCCCCGGGTGGCCACAGCCCACAGCCCACAGCCCACCCACCCCTACCGCCCACTCCCTCTCTCAACGGTGCGCTAAATGATACAGCACCTACCCTGTCCTAGAACTCAGGGGTACTTTCTACTGTGCACTAAGAGCAGAATACAGGCACTAAATTTGAGATTTTTCAAGTGGGGCTTCAGAATGTAAATTCCCTTCTTGGTGGCCTCTTTGAGCCACTTTGCAGCAGTCACCCATCATTCTTCCACATCCCCCTAGGGTTAATTAATGTAAACGCTCTGTCACGTATATGAACGACATCCCAGGTGGGTGCCTGCTGTGTCCTATGGTTCCAGACAACAAATACAGTGAGCATTCAACTAGTTTGATTTCATTTGATGGATTCTTTTTTTCTTTTCTTTTTTTTTTTTTTAGTAAATAAAATGGATTTTGTAAAAGTGCACAGGAGAATTTAAAGAAGGTATTTTAGGCCTGTTGATCATCAATTAATTTAAGCCATGTATGTTTTATAGAAAATGTATAGAAGTGGATAAAAGATGTATAAATCTCTATCGGATTTACTTGATTGATGTTAATGGGAAAGATTTGAAACGTCCACCATAAGCAGTAGATTTATCTATCTATATACTAGCTGTGTTCAATCTTCTATTTTTACACATTGAAAGAATATGTGCATGTATGTTTGTTTGTATGTGTGACGGTGTGTGTGTGTCTTTGTGTAGTCCAACAGAAAATCTAATGGCCAGGGCTGTCGCCGCTTTTTGCTGCTGCATAGTTTGAATAGAGGCTGTAAGCGAACATTGGCTTTCCAAATGTTTTATTTTTCTACTCATAGTAAACCTGTTGGATGGCTGATGCCTCTTTTCATAAAACATTCATGGCCACCGATGTTGTAAATCTGTTTCTGTACACAATTGGTACTGAAATGAACCACTGGACAGGTGCTCAACATTGGCAGTAGTGACTGATTTATTGTTGCTGGGTGTTTGTTTTTTTCTTTTTCCATTATTGGGTCATCTTTTCATATGTAACTGAGACAACAACCAGCTAGGAGTGTCTGTTCATTGAGCAGTGTTTAGTGCACTTTCTCGTGCTGTTTCGGACGTGTGGTCACTGCACACCCAAAAGTGGACATAAAGAAGGGCTGCCTCAATGTGATGTACCAAAAAAGACTGAAAGGTTTGTTCGCGCTTGTATACATGCAATGTATCCTTCCCATGGCAATTTGTTACTTAATTGTTGCCGTGTCTAAATGTATGTGATTAAAGCAATAGAGAGATGGTGCTGGAACTGATTGTTTTTCGAAAATGCAGTTTTTACTCGGAACAAGACGTGCAAGACGGACTACTCACTGCACTGAGGGAGCCGTATTTAAAAAGAACAAAAAGGCGTAAGGCGAGCTCTTCATCCTGAGTCATTCAGTTACTGCAGTGATTTTCCTGATTGTGCTCCTAAAACATGATGTCATAACATCAATAGCACAGCATGGTGTGTATTGTGCCTATTATTTAATCTTCTGAATGGAACCAGGGCGACAACAGGTGATAACTTCACAATTTGTAAAGATGAAATATGCTTCTTTATTTTGTTTTCTGGGTTTCTTGTATCTGTTTTTTTTTTCTTCAGTTTTCTTATTCCCCTTGCTCAACTGTAATACCAACAGTTTCCATGAGGTGGCACACCAATACCTGTTTCATTGTGAAGGACACGCTTTGACCTAAGTGACAGGAGCTGTTGCAGTGCAAGTGCACACAAATAAACATAAATGCTTTAGTTGACTTTGACAAAATAAATGTAGGACATTTTTTATTATTTTTTATTTTTTTGTAAAATAGAATCTCATTCTTATGGCCCATATTTACAAAGACTTCTACCTGTTGGACATTTTCTGAACCTGTTAAAATCCCAACGGCGATTAAGTCTTGTTAGGATTTTTTTTTTTTTTTTTTTGCTATAATGACCTCACTGAGATCTGTTTGTCTGCACATATGCTATAAAGGTTCTTCCTTTTTGATACAGTGCTTCCATTTAGTTGGAGGCAGAGTTCAGTGTAGCATTTATGTTTTTAATAAATTAGCTTGATCTCAGTCTATTCCATGTTATTAGAAATCTGCATCAGAAGTGCAGAAATAGAAGACATGGTGTAATAATACAGAACTAAGAGGAAAGTGCATTTACAGACGTAAAATTTGCATAGACGCCATTTTTAGTTACTTTGCAATTTGAATGTCTGACATGCAAAGCAGTTGTGGAAATTACATATAAATACAGATAACACACATTTCATTTTTAAAACTATTGCTCCTGTGCAATATAACTACTAAAGGTCTGTAAGAAAAGAGTAGTATTTACCCCCCAAAAATATTATGCACTTTGCTGTCATATTGCATTTACTGTATCTGTGTGTCGCCTGAAATGCTGATTGTCTGAGGGTTTTGTGTTTTTCAGCTGATGAAATTTCTTCTGCACAAAGGCTTCTTAGGCCGAGTGTTTTGAGTCCGCTTCCCCTGATGATGTGTGGTATTTGTGTGTTGCTCTTTACAAATTAACAATCTAATTATATTTTGGTCTGCTTTTTTATATTAAAATGAATAAAAATAAAACTAGTAAAAGTTTTGCTTGGGGTTTTGATAACTCATACAGGTATCCAGTGGTTACTTAAGTACAAAGTGCTTGTGCTATGTATATAAATTTTTTTTGTGCATTATTACTGATGCACTTTTATTGTTTTTGCTGGTTAAGATTATGCTAGTTTATGCTCCGTACTACCATGAACATTTCGATAAAGTCAGATATTATAGGCTGGATGTTTTATATACAAAGTAGCATATGTAAGTAGCTATCTGTCAGATAAGGACAGTACTTCACACCTCTATAAAAAATTAGAAGTGATCTGCCAGTTTCAGTTGGAAGCCCATTTAGCTAATTATGTAAACTAGCTTGATTAAAAAATAGATATAAATTCTCATATTGAATCAGAATTATGAGATTAAAAAGTAAAAAACTATGGATGTAAATGTAGCCCTTTTATGTCATAGTTTTTTACCTTTGTATCTCAGGATCATGACTTGTCTCACAATTTCAACTTTTTAATGTAATAATGACCTGCATTTCATATTTTTTGATTTTGTATCTCAGAATTATGACTATCTCATAATTTCAACTGTTTATCCTATCATATTTTACTTTTTATCTCAATTTCAACTTTTTATCCCATAGTAATGCATTTTTATCTGATAATTATGACTTTTATCCCATAATAATGATTCACCATGGGAATATTCACGTCATCAAGCCTATTTTTCGTCTTATTTTTTTCTTGAACGGGTGGAAATGGGCCTCTATATAATGCTGGGGAGCCATGTAAGAGTTAAAAGTCCAACTCGTTATAAACAAGCAGATTTTTTTTTTTTTCTGTTATCAAGGGCGTGCGCGCTCCCGTCAGTCCGTGAACGCGAGCTCCGTGCGCGTGGCCGAGCGAAGGCGAATGCGGTAGCCTACGAAAAAACAAGCAGCAGGCAGCGCTGGAGAGACAAGACGGGCACAGTTTACCTCCACATCACAAGATCATATTTTGGAGCGGAAATTTCACGCCCTGTCGGGTCGTGTTACCGCTGGAGACGGCTGAGGATATTCACGGGCAGAAACAATAGGGTGAGTCCAACTAATTTTCAATCGTGAAGGCGGTCGGGGTCGAAGGAATCTGGCGTTAGGTGGGGAAAATGACGATGTGGCTGTAATTTTTTGCACCTCCTTTTTATGTCTCAAAATGGCGGATAGGCCGCTTGGACTGGAGCAGCAGGTACCTTGTCAGCGGAGTTTATCCTTGTGTCCAGATAAACAATCGTGTGCACTTGGAGTAATTCAGGTCTTCTAACGTTAGCTGAATGTGTGCGTTGATTGTAGCTGATTGAGCTTGAGTACATATCACGAGCAGCGAGTGGACGTACGAGATAACTTTCTGACTGCATCGCCGGTGAGCTAACTTAGCTAACGTTAACTTTAGCTAACATTAGCTAACGATAACTGGACATTGATAACGTTGGGCCACCAGCTGGCACCGTCGTCAGGGCTGTCAATGTTAACATTGTTAGCGGCCATAGTCAGGATAACATGTCAGTGTGTGAGGTGTGGACAGGCCGACGATAAATACAGCTGCTCTTGGCGTCCATGCCAAGTTGGTAATAACCAGTGATTAGCATAGTTTGAAGAAGCGTTAGTGCAGGGACACTGCCTGTTGTAAGAAACATCGTCAACAAATTTCGATGTAGGTCACACGATACTGTCGCTGTTGCTGCTGACTTGTTGGAATATTTAATTGCCAACATCGTGTGGATATTATGTTATGAATCGGCGCAATCACTGCAGCCATTGCTGTAACCGACGTTAGCATTTTGAAAGGGCGTAAGTGGATATTCGTCATCTGTTTCGCGTTGTGTGTTTGTTGTGCAGTTGTCATTGCAATTGTGCATTGAGACAGCCCATCTGCAGCTTTCTTATATGATCTGCTCCTGAGTATATTTGCTCTCCTGTCATCTCGCTGGCCGCTGCCATGCTCAGCTTCATGCGGTTTGTTGGCACAGTGTTAGAAAATCAGGGTGGAGCACGTCGGAGGCGATGAGTTTGTATGTATTGCGTGTACCCAGTACTCGAGTGTCTGCCTTGTTTCTCACTCATTGTGTGGATCATAGAGTCATCCATGTAGGGACTTTGTGGACCGAGGGCTTTACACTAGGATGAACGCAAACCATCGCTATGGTGGCTCGCAAGGTTGTTGTGCACTGAATCCGACAAGCCAGTCTCGCTTGTCATTTTGATCAAGCTTGTCGGGATATTTGTGGATATATATAACGTAACATTGTTGGTTTAAGGCAGCAGGATCCTTGACTGATCACTTTTCCCGGCCAAGCCTGCTATGACCGCGGTGCAGCTGAACAACTGGATTTATTGGCTATTGATGAAATTGTTTATTTAATAAAAGCTATGAAAATATTGGCTGTGTGCTCCCCTCTCAGGTAAGAGTATTGGCATGTTTTAGTCCATGACTGGCTTGATCTGACTCAAATGCAACCATTTTGAAGAGGCATGTGATCCCGTTTTCAGCTTGTAGTTATTTTGAAAGCTATGATCTTTGCAGATATTGTGGTTTTTGTGAATCTAGTCATACTGTGCTAACATAATTAGCTACTTAATTGTTTCTACTCAAACAGCACTGGTGCAGGCTCAATTCTTCAAATCCCAAATGAGTGACATGAGAAGCATTTTGGTATTTTCTAAATGAAGATACAATGCTATAAAACAATGTTTCATGTCAGAAAAGTCAGATTTACAGACTGACCAGAGTGTTAAAATCAAGTTCAGACTACTGTGCACAACACATGAAACAGACTCAAATTGTGTGTAGTTATACCAGTTTTCTACTTGGATAAAAGAGCTTATATGAGAACAGCAGCTCTCTTTCTTGTAAAATACAGACATGTTTCATTTCTTTAATACCGACAGGAGCCAGCTGATGTGGTCAGCTGGTTTTACTTGAAAGCGATCTCAGTCATGCTGAGTTTTTATCAAGAGTTGATTTGAATAAGTACATCCCAGCAACCAGGCTCTATTCAGTGCTGTCAGCAGTGGAAACACAGCAACACCAATTGTACAAGCTTCGGCCATTACAAGAGCTGCTCTGCTGGCACTTTTTGCCAGTTAAAAACAACGGGGGTGTCACAGACCTTGTAGGCTGTTCCTCTGTCGTGTCATTTGTATAAAATGGAAATGAAGTATTACCTAAAGGAGCAAGATGTACACAAGAGGGGCCTCCTTTTGTTGTGTGTCAACAAAGTGATGAGAGTGAGAGGCTTGTCTTTGGATCCTGGCAGGCTGAAGGGCAGATGGATAGCCATATTACTCTCCTTCACTGAGCTGACAGGAGCGCAGAGGTCGACCTTCCAGACAGGCAGTCCACCAGCTTTGGCTGACTGGTCATGACTGACCTGCTGCCAGTACTAACTGCCTGTCAACCTACAAATGACTGCTTCGACACACTGTTTGGACAACAACTTTTTGTAAAGTGTGAGCAAACGTCTGACAATGTTGGCATAAAACTAACAGTGCCGTCAACAAGCTGCAGAGCCTTTTGAATATAAATTTAGCTGCCAGTTATGGCGGTTGCCAACACAGCCTGGAGAACTGAAAGGTTTGATTTGAACACCTTTCATACTTGCCAGTTTGCCAACATCAACTGACAGACTCAACGTACACCTCCAGTCTAAATTTAGAGCTATCATAATGTCACCAAGTAACTTGTTGGCATGAAGCGAATACCCTGGAGAGGTTGAAATCTGCCAGAGTTGAAGAATCATCTCATGGTTGCTGCCAAGTGGAACTTGGCTTGTACTCTACAATTAATTAAAACCTGTATGAATGAATGGGAATAACTAGTTCATTGTGTTGTCAACACCTGTGTGTGTGCGCAGGTTGGCTTGGACAAGTGATTGATTTGTTGTTTCCATGAGCTTGATGCCTGCTCAGTCTCTAGTCCTTCTTTGTGTGTATGTGTGGGTGGGCTCTGATCTACTAATCAGGCCTCGTCCTTCAGGTAACACAGTTGTTTGAACAATACTCGCAATTTGATCTGCAACACTAGAGCTACAACAATTAATCAATCGGTTGTCGAATATTGTGTTGTGTTTATAGACCCTCGTTTTATTAGCCACTTAAGGAAGATGTCACTAGCTGTGTAATTTAATAAGGTTTGTTACCATCCCACATAAGTAACACACAGGCACCTTGTGGGTCATAACGGCCCTAGATTGAAAACTGAGCCAGATGTTCACTCAGTTTCATCATCAGTTAGTGATAAAGCTCAGTGCTTTACTTAGAATAACCATTCACAGAAACTGGAGATGATTTGAAGAAGAATCAGCCTTTTACAAAGTTCTCCAGGTTCGTATTCCTTCTGGGGTTTTTGTTGAGAATCTGGACAATTGGTTATGAACAGGCTGCCACACAGGCTTATGACAGCTGCACCCATGTCATTGCTTGACATAATAAATAATCCAGCTTTCTCCAGCTGATACAGCAAACTGAAGCACTGTTGGCATGTGCATTACTATGTTTGTAGCTGTCTCCTGATGAATGTCAGAGCATGCAGTGTTCAGGTCTCATGAGTGTTTTGCTTGAGTTTTGGTTAAACAAATCATGAAACTGCCAAAGACACTGAATAATGCTTTTCGTCTATAAAGTTTCCTGATGATGATTGTAAAACAGATATTCTTTGATTCTGACTCAAAGTTGAGAAAAGTCCTAAACTTAATTAGAATAGTTTCACATCCTCTTCAATGATGTTAATGTAAAGCATCCTTATATTTTAAATATCTTGATCCTTGACTTGACCTTGTTCACCTGTTGTGTTTGTGTGTTCTGTAAATATGCAGAGAAGACATGACGTCTACATTTTTATGAACATTGTCCTGAAATACATGTGGAATTGCCCTATGGATAACGTTACTGACATGGTTGAATAAAATAGAAAAAGATTCATTATGTCTCCATGTTGCTTGTCAAGGGTAGTTAGGAATGATGGTGTAACATTCCCAGGACATTGGCGGTATGGAGGTGAAGTCATCAACAGAAAATTAAGCTGCTTCAGATTCCAGCTGTTTAAGATGCCTGCTTTTGAAAGAGGGCGATGATGTAATGACGTAAGCAGAAAACTATGACTCAGCGGTGACAGTGAGGTGATAACTGTCAACATTGTCAGCATTGCTATGATGGTATGCTTTGTGATGAGATGCAGAGACACTATTTCCCACCAGCAGACTTAAACTGAACTTTAGACTCTGGTGTTTTTGTTTTACTCTTCTTGTACTGCATTCCACATGGGCGTGTTGCTTTGTGCAGACCTAGAAGTGTTGATTATCTAAGATGTTGTACACATACCTCGTCTGTCATAATTTGGCAGGTGGAGTACAGCAGCGCTTTGAATTTGGGCTACTTTCTGGTTTGTTACATTTCGATCAGATGCATCATTTGCAGACATGTGACTGAAGTCTCAGGTCATTTTTTTCTTGGGCAGGATAAGTTGAATCATGTCACAGCTTGTGTCAGGTCAAGTGAAGTCCCTTCGCTGCTACAAACAGACTGCAGTCTCACCCTCGGTTTCTGTCTTTTATAAAAAAATGCACAATATTAGTACTTTTCAAATGATAATATTGGCCAGTTTAACTCACCTTTTTAACAAGTATGACAGTTGATTGAATTTATATAACAATCAATATTCGATAAAACAAATAAAATCTTTTTTTTCTTAATGTCTTCTTCAATACTAAATAATTTCGCTCACTGTCAAATTGGGAAATACTTACAGCCAGACTAAACTTTTGAAAACTAAACCTAAAATGAACTCAAGTCATCATGCCTCAAGTCGAGATGCAAGTCTTTTACTTCCACATCGAATCCCAGGTAATTTATTTTCTGTCAAGTCAAGCAGCAAGTCATCTAAGTAGTGAGTCCACATCTCTGCCAATTTGGATGGATGTCTGCAATCCTCCAAAAACACTTAGCAGTGTTGTTTTTGAGACTTGTTTCAAACTGCTTTAGTAGTTCACAACTTCTCTGTAAGATCCTCTTTTAAAGATTTGCTGACACATTTGTTTGTTTATTTTTAACACAATTTTCTTGTGACTTTGCTTTGACTGAAATCATATTTTTTATTTTTGGTGTGAACAGACAGTGGGTGTGGTTCATTTCAGTTTAGAGTTGGCGCTTGGGTGTTGCATTCTGAAACGGACAGAGACGGAGTATGTTTCTCATTAGTCATTTGAAATGGCTTTTTAACAACGGATGACCAGTTAGGACTCATCGGGAAATTAAATGACAACTCTGAAAGCAGTCAGCAGCATTACTGTAAGGGCCCTTTATAGTGCAGTTCCTGCTGCAGCTACACAAAGACCAGAGAATCAATGGGAGGAAGACGCATAACCATTATTAACCATCAGTGGCAGATTTATAGATGCACTGTTGCTGTAGCCCATTCCCCCTTTCCAACAAGATGCAGCCACATTTTGTTCTGAGCCAATTAGCCTGATTACCTGATTGTGAACAAACATTTTGCTCAATATTGAAGCCACAAATGAGATTTGCAGAGAGGGGAGTCTAACACATTAATGGATACACACAGCGCTGACAGCTGCCAACAGTGCAGAGGGAAGTATCAATACATAGTAGATGACCTCGTTTCCCACACTACAGCAGTTTCACAGGTTGACATGGAAGGCGCATGCCTATAATGGATGTTTAGTATGTGGAGTTTTAGTTAGAGCCATTTTTAGATCCAGTGTCATCGCCTTATTGTGTTGTTGGCACTGCTGTGACCGTGAACCACGGCAGAGTTGTTGGGCAACAGCCAGAAACCCCCTGCGTGCCGTAATCCACACACAGTCAGAAGTAAGCTGACATTTGGACTGCTGTCAGGTGGTGACATCAGGGTCCAGAGGTTAGCTGTTAGCTGCTTTCTGTTGAACAGTTTTCCTACAATGTCATGTGTCTTATAATGAAATATATAGCCTAGACAAACACTACAGTTTTATATAATAACTTAAGCAAAATGGGCTCTTAGTGCCAGGTTGGTCAATCTTACATCAGCAGTCTTCATGTTTTGATTATAAGGAATCAGTCCCCAACCTGCTGTGCTCCTTTTTGAAAACAAACGTGATTTAAGAAGGAGAAAATGTCCCTTGTAGTGACGTCACCTCAACATCAGCAGTTGAAATTAAGAATGTGTGAATTTTCCTTCATTGCAGCTTCCTAGGGTGTTTCCAGTGCTCTTGCTTACACCAGACACGTCACTGCTCCTTTGCCATGCAGTAGATCTCGTGCCTAGCACACATAGTCACCTCAACATGGTTCTGGACATCTGTGACGTGTTGTGTTTTTGTCTGTTTGTTGCAGGAGGTAAATTGGCTTTGTTGGTTCCTTTTGTTTACTGGTCTGGCAAAGATTTAGTCAGGCTGGTCCCAGTAGACTAATAGGCTTATTGTAGTGCAGTTAGTATTCCAGGGAGTACCTGCTTTGGTGAGGTGCTTTTCAAGACCTGGATGCAGTGTAAAAATAGAATTCATCGCAGCATTGTTGGCTGCATTGCATTTTATTGACATTTATTGTTCCTCACATCAATACACCTTACAATAAAATTTCACATTAATAAATGTGTTGCTGACACAAAGTGTTTTCATTGTGCCATCAGTCAGGCCAGCCTGCTCTCAAGGATGTATCATAATGAGACGATGGGGTCGGTGAGCTTGACAAGAGCGCAGCCGTTACTTGAGCCTGCTCGGCTGTGTCCTGTTTTTTTTTCTGCTGGCAACCTGGGAGTACGTTGCTCTGAGAATGTGGGTCAGCTCTTGTATGTTCACGGAGAAAGGAATTTGCTGCAAGAGCAGGCCAGAGCTCTCAGACCAGACTGGTGACATGACAGACCTATCATGGAGGTAGACATGAGGGGAGCTGAAAAGCGAATGAGTTATGAAAAAGGGGTGTTGGTTTTTTTTGGGTTTTTTTATGAAATGTCTGATTAATGCATAATTGCTGTCAGAGCTTTCTCTCTCTCTCTGGTAGAAAGAAGGTGCAAACATATGTTGTGCTTCTGTTTTTTTTTTCCATCCTTGACAGACCCTTCAGCCATTTTATCTGCATATAAACTGGTGCAGACATTGATGCAGTATGCCTCTGGCCTATAAACATTTACCTCCCCACCCACTCTTCATGTTATCTGTCATGCATACCTAATGTTGACTTTCCCTCTATCTCCTTTTCAGATGCAGTGTAGACTTTGCTGGTGACTGGTCTGCAGGCTTTCCACTTCTCTCGTCCCTGGAGTCAGGCAGTTGGGGGGCAGATTTCTGCGTTCCCCTTCTCTCAGTCTGAGTCTGTTTGTCTGGACAAAACCAACTGCCTGCCACTGGAGTACACAGCTCGTCCTCGCCCGTGTTGCTTGGATCAGCACAGCTCATCTCCTGATTGAGGAGAGCGAAGCAGCTGCACAAGATTCACCTTTTACCGACTGATCCCTCCCAGCCCCGCCCACACTGCCCCGTCACCATGGTGCTGTCACAACGGCAACGAGATGAACTGTAAGTTGCCAACAAACCTTTTGTGAGACATGAAGATGTCAGACTTAAAATATGGTTGAAATGTTGCACATCTGTTGCTGTTGCATCATGTTGCATGGTACCTGATTGACTTTCATATCATCACACACAGCTGCCTAATACAACAACATTCCTCTGATGTTACTGTGTAACCTCGAAGTGTTTCAAATGGTGAGGTGCTTTTTTCAAAGGCACTTTGAAGGTGTTTTTTTTCAAGGTGTGAAGAGCATTATTCATCTCAGGGCTACAACTCAAAAATCATTTTTGTTGGGCCGACCGTGTAGCTGGCCTGGGTTTGATTCCAGCCTGTGGTCCTTTGTTGCATGTCTTCCCCTCTCTCGCAGCCACGTTCCTGTCTAAATAAAGACAAAACCAAAACAACAAAATAAGCACAATTTTGTTACCAAAGAATCTGAGTATTGTTCTCTTGATTAATCAGATAACGGTTTGACCTGTAAAATAAAAAATAATCTGTGAAAAAGCCCAAACTCTAAAAACCGAAGATGATGTTATCCAGTCATTTATTTTGTCTGACCATCCCCCCCCCCAAAATGTTTTTCATTCATTTAATGTACTATAACATACAACTAAGATCGTCTCAAAGGAGAAGCTGGAACTGGGAAAAGTTTGCCATTTAATTTGAAAAATTGCCTCATTTATCAGAATAGTTGGAGAGTTGTTTTCTGTCAGTGGATGAATCTTTTAATCAACGTATGACTGCAGCTCCTATTAATTAGAAATGTTAGTTTTGCATCATTGTTTCCTGTTAAACCAGACTTGATTTTATGACAATGGTCTCGCTTGAAAGTTGACTATGTCTGCAGTTATTTTTTTATGTAAGAAAACAATCATGTTGGTTCAAGCAGTTATACTGTAGTTCTTCCAAACTCCAAGAATTCAGGCTGTTGCCCCTTAAACAAAGATCAAGTATAACATTTTCTTTGTACGAATTTTGGGGCAATTTTGTACCTTTCTGTTCAACAGTTGAAAGATAAGAGAGAAGGGAAAAACACTTGCCCCTGCCACACACAAATCTTTGCCTCATCATAATCTTCTGCCTGCGATGATTTTTGTAGATTCGTATCAGCAGTCAATGTTATTCCTCCCCTCTTCTAATCTATGTGAGGTTCAAAAGAGCTAAAGCTGAATCAGATGTTTTTTTTAAGCTGTCCAGTGACATGAGTGCCAATTACTGTATCAAAGAGCTCTATGAATATCTTAATGTGGGCCTTTTGCAGCAATCTACTACTCCTAAACCACTGGTATTTGTCATTTGTTATGGAAGCCTAAAAAACAACACCTGTTTTAATTGTTCAATTCGTGACAGTGTATTCTTGGGTCCAGGAAAGAATGAGTAAGGATGTCTATTGATTACCAGGACCAGTTTAAATGGGAAAATTGTATTATTTTTTCTCCTTAGTACCCCGCAGGAAGAATCAATGACTGGTTGAAGTTTCCTGAGCTCCCCTGAGGTCTTGTAGCCCAAATATATTGATCCTCCACCTACACTTCCTACCACTGAAAATGTTTAATATTCCTAATTTGCCCTATGTGACCTTAGGAGAAGCTTAGAGTCTCACCTTTGACCCCAAAATAAAGCCATGGAAAGAAAATCAGGGCTCCAAAGCTCTGTGTCTGCTGTCAGTGATTCCACGGGGAAACCATGTGCTCAAGATGTCTGAAATCTGCCTACGAATTGTCTGGTGCTGGCACAGAAGTGGCATACAGACAAAGACGTACTGCACATGTGTTGTGTGCCTTATAGTGAGCAAGAAGGAAAAGTGAGAGAGACTGCGATAATGGGGGTACTGTAATTTGGCGCTGCTGAGTCTGTGTGCTTGGTAATTAACCCCTGAGGCGGGGGATAAAAAGTTTAGGCAGCTGAATGTTGGATCCAAGGTCATGAAAAGAAGATGAGATGATGTTGCTGGGCTTTAGTCCATAAGATTTCCTCTCTACTTAAGAATTATGTTAAAATGACTTATTCTAAGAAGGATTTGGTAGAAAAATGTCCCTCTCCGTTGATTGTCCCCCCCGACGTCTCGCACTGTCATCGAGAAATGCATCAGTGTTCACATGACGATGCTCTTAACATTCCCAGCAATGTTTCTGTGTTTTTAGATTAGCACTGTGGGAGGGGTCTGTTGGTATGGAGAGATCTATTGGAATGCTAATCTTTGAAGCTATTTGGTATTCAAAGGAAGCTGCCAGGGACCCCCCACCCCTTCTCCCCATTTTTCTCCTCCGTTGCACAAGTCTCTGGCCCCAAAGCTTACAGGAAACTGGTATGGGACCATCGCACCACTTGAGTCTCATTCAAGTATCTGTTGCATTCTTGTCGTTGGATATGTCGCTTGGCTCAGCTGGTGCTCTCATTGAGTTTGTCGGCTATAAAGAAGCTCTAAGATCTTATTTCCTAACCAGCCGATTTTGAATCAGGCAATATAGCAAAGGGGGTAATGGACCAGTGACCGGTAGACTGTCTGCTATTCACGCTAATTTTTTCAGTGGGCCCCCTGCTTGTTTGACAGCCTTGTTTTCCATCACACAGCAAACAAATAGATTTTGTTCTCACTGCATTCAGGCCTCCTCTTGCCCTCTTCAACGTTTTTGAGCTCAACTGTCAAAAATCTAATAACTGCAGAAAATGTGTTTTGGCATTAAATTATTTTTTTCTCATTTATTTTATACCATGAAATCAGAAAGAATGAAAATAAAAAAAACAATACAGGGCTTCTTGTTGTTTTCTCCTCTGTAGACATTGACCTGCTCCTTTTTATTACCCCAGTATGGAAGAACATATTCTAAAAAGAGAAATGATCTTCGTCCCCTAATACTGATATTATTTTGTCAGCACTGCAGTCAGATGGTATGATTGCGCAGCATCTTCACAACAACTCTATTTTTGTGAGCATAGCCAATGAAAAGCACATTTGTGTTTCTTTGCAGGGTCAGGGGACTCGTCCCTGCTGGCGGGTTGTAAAAATAGACACAAAACACAAACTATCTGCTCCCCTGAAAGACCTGGAGGCACCCATGTGCAGATGGGTTCTTGCTTTTGAACTCTCTCCTCGCTTTACAAAGAAAATCCCCTCAGCTGTCTCCACGTCTTGGGTTAAAAGATGGTTCATGTGATTTTTGTCCTTTTTCCATCGCCCCCTGGCTGTGATCTTGGTGACATAACAGATCAAATGCCAAGACTTCTGCCAGACAGAACACATAAAGGTGACTTAAACAAGGTAGAATGAAAACAAAGGCACATAATCACATATTCCTTATTTTCTTTCATTGGACATGTACCAGATCATTAAATTGGTTTAATTATCTTAAACTCTAGTCCCTGCCTCTGTCTTTTGGTCTTCCTTCTTCAATCTTTGCAACATTTTAGTTCTATAGCTTGGGATGTTGTGTTGACTACTCCCTGTATCCTAGTTACTGTCATCATATGTAAGCAATCCTAATTCTGTTACGAAAAACAATAGAGGAAGCACTATTATGAACAGAAATACAAAGAAGGTGCTCCTGATGCTAATAATCTATATCATTCATTCAATGGGGAGCACACTGCTTTTGTTGAAATACTGAAACTTTTTCTGGTTGAGGGTTAATCAGTTTCTGCCCAACTTTACATTCTCCACCAAAAAAACCCCAAGAAATTGTTGTGATTGAATTATAGCTTAGCGGGCAAAAGCAGACATTGGTATTGATTTGGTGTCTTTTAAATCAGTTTGCTACCTTCAGTTGCACATACCTTTTTATGAAACCGTGATTGCATTGTCAGTTTTAAGCACAAATGACCAGATTTGTGGATTAACGGTCAACGCTTATACCCTTTTCATTAACTTCACTGATTGCATCGATTAGTCCTTAGTCGGGAAGCGGATCCAGTATTTCAAATGGTTGTCATGAATCTGGGAGCACTCCAGTGTTTGGTCGTAACAGGTGACTCGAGAGGGCGATTTTAACACAGATATTTGTTGCTGACACACACAGACACTTTGTCTTTCATGTTCTGTTCCCGAGCCTCTTTATTGCTGCACATTGTACCGAACATAGCTGTGTGCCTCTGCGGGGGGTTTATCAGAATTGTGGATCTGATTTAGCCTCGAGACTGACACACAGATGGATTGGCATGGTAACAGTCTCTGTGGTCTAGACCCATCATCCCATATCAATTCATCGCCCCCTATTTATAAAGAGGATCTTGGTTTAGGAAGAGGACCAATCTACTAGATGTAGAAACCTGAATTTCTCTCCAGTGGTCAGTTGGTAGTCTCTTTTTTGAATTTCTTAAACACAGCATCTATATCTGCAGAACATCACTACATTCCTGACTACTTATCAGACCTTTCCTTTTCGTGTTTGATAGCCACACCTTGACAATAAATACACATGTATTATCAGCTGATTAATTAGTATTAATCATCGCTAAATAAAGGAACTGACACTAATTTTGATCACAGATTAATCGTTGAGATCATTTCCCCAAATATTTCAGCATGTGATGCTTTTTATGTCCTTTTTATGTTAATATTCTTTGGGTTTTTGACTGTTGATCAAATAAACCAAGATATCTGAACCAAGCACCTTTGTCGATAAAGAGTCCGAAAACTTTTAGTGGTTCTCCACAGTCAAAGTGTAATAATAATAATCTGCATGTGAATATGGTGAATATCATTAGGTGATGTCTATGTATTATAACCCCCTGATCATGTTATGTCATGTTGCATATCCAGAATGACAAAAGTAGTCCTCCTCATATTGCAGCTCTGCCCACAATATCATTAATACAACCACAGATATTAAAAGGGTAGCTACCTCCCATAAATTTAGTAAAATATCTCTTATTTCCTCTTCTCATGCAATAAGCGACTGGAAGCCTTGTCTCACATGTATCCTTGTTTTTCCTTGTTTATCCAGCCTTGAATTGTACACATTGTCATGGTGTTTACGAAAGCACACTTGACTCTTTAAAGCTCTAGTTTAAGCTCAAACAACAGAGCTCCATCATCACCATGTGATAGAATATGCGTATGTGCATGCAACACAACCATTGAGTGTGACTTCCTTGTGTGTAGAATGGACAGATGGCCTTCAGCTCTGTGCTGAGGAAGAATAGTTTTTGTATTAAGTCTGAATTCAGTTAAAAAGTCATGAATTGGACCTTTCTTCTTTTTCTTCTTCTTCTTCTATGGATCCCAGTGAGTGGGAGTTTCCTCTTTGAAGTTCTCCTAGTTTAATGGTTGATCCCTACTTTGTTTCTACTAAATTAAATGAAAGGAGATTGCCTTTCCCCCATCTCAACCTACCTTTAAAATTAGCATTGTTTATGATAATCAACCCTGTAAGAGGCTTTGAGATGGTTCAAATTTGGGAACAAAATAAAGGGCATACATATTGATAGATAAACCAAATTGTTGCTCTTGTTTCTCTCTTTGAAATTATGTAGTGGAATAATTGTCTGGTTAATCTCAGTAATGATAACCTTCAGGTGACATGCGTCATGTCTCTGTAACCAGTGCTTGAGGCTCTTCTTTATCGGTTGAGCAAGAGAAATATTAGATTGGTTACAGTTTTCATGGAGATCGAACTGTAACTGGACTATTATGCAATTCTGTCATATGACTTTTGTGGAATGTTTCTGGTAACAAGTTCTCCTTGAGAAGTTATCAGCTGTTCAGTACTCAGCTGTTAAGACGTAAGAAAAAGCTTAACTTTTTTAGTGCCCCACCGGCCTGCTTCTTCTCTTTTTATGCCTTCTATTTAGCTGAATATTTCTCTTTGCCGATATATTGATACCGTAATTCTTTACTCTCGAATATTGTGTCTGCATTGGCACCAAATATAGATTATTGCTCAAGCTGTACTCCAAACAAATGTGTGCCTTGGGTAAACTATCATTCGTACCTGTTCTACAAAAGATTTACTTATTCTCCCTTTTAATTCTCAAAGGAGAAGAGAAAATTGGGAATGTTGCCCTTTTTTAGATCCGAACAAAACATGAAAAAATATCTGGAAAAGTAAAGCTTCATGCTTGGTAGAACTGGCTCAGTTTTGGTTCTAAAAAGAAGTAACACACTTTACAAAGTAAGCAAAGTCTTAAATTGAAGACTGGGGAGGAAAGAGAAACATCAAATTAGCTGTGATGGTTCATTCTCTTTTGCAGTACTGTTTGGCCTCGTTGCTCGAATACATGTACTTGGGGAAGTGCAATGTGCTGATGTAACCACTGCCTCTGCTGTCGTCCTCTGCTGTTTGCACAGTGGTTATCATCTCAGAACAACCACTGACCACTAACCTTCTGTAAGCTTTATGAAACACAGCCAGTGCCACCAGAAAATCTTCAAAAACAACCAAACACCTTTTGATAGGGCTGAGTATGCTCAGAGAGAAAAACTGTGACCGTGATATATGCCCGTGAAGTAATCCATAGGAAGGTGAATTTTATATGTGCTGAGGGACCTTACGGAGTTTAGACTTCAGCGTCCGCCTATTAAACATTCATGTGCAGTTTTGAAAGATTGAACAGGTCAATGCATAGTCTGGTCTAGAAAACCCCCTATGCGAGGTTTGTGTCCGTAGACAGATATATGGCTCAGGTCAGTGGCCTTGCCAGGCAAGCAAGATTTTCCTTCTTCTCAGATTTATTACAGCATTTAGAGTCTGTCTGTAGCTAATGAGAGCACAGCATGCACTAAAGCCTTGTGTTTCTTTTGCATTTATGCAGAGTAGGCGGGACACCCTATGTGTCTGTAATGACCTGTGTTATGTATTAAGTGGTGCTTTGACAAGAGAGTACTGGTAATGTTCTTGCTGGAGGACTCACATTTGGACTGTGTTAAAATGTATCACTATTTTGTACATGTTTTACGCTAAATAATTGACTAAATAAGTTAAAAAATACATTGATACAGTGGAAATAATTGTCGAGTGGTTACCGTCGTCTCAGCCTCCATTGTTTATTAATGTAAACACAGTAGCAGTGCCGTTGAGGTTGGCAGAAGCATTCCAAGTTGATGGATCAACTTTTTCTGACTACAGACAGGAAACAATACAGGAGCTGATTTTCTGTAACTGGGTTCACTGAATGATGCTTGTTTTCACTAGTGAAGAACAGACAGATTAATGAAAAAAACTGATTGAGCAACATCAGCTTCAATGTTTGATTAGTCCGGGGGGAAAAAGAACTTTTATGATGCTAGTTAACAAATCTTGATATGATAATTGGATATATTGCAAACCAGTTCCACTTTTGTGAGCTGCAACCTGCTCAGTTTAACTGCACAATTAGATTACACCAGGAGGTTAGTCGATAGTAGCAGCACTGGCTGGTAGGATTGTACGTAGCTAAGAGCCAGGTCGTTGATTTAAAATTCAGAACATCGAAGTTGCTGGTCAGAAGCTACGGCAGCAACTACTTGCCATTAAAAAGCACATTCGGTGTCAAAAAAGTGCAAATTGATACAGCCAAAAACCTGGTATTGTTTAAATAGTAGTGTGTATTTTTTTAGTTTGGTTTGTATCTTTATAAAAAAATACATTATTGACTGAGTTTGATAACTTTTAAGTATTGAGTTACTGTTGCAGAGAAGGTATTTACTGAACTTGCAGTATTATTGTGGTATTGCACAACTGTGGCCATGCTAAAAAAGCACAAACATGAGTGGATGTTGGATCATAATCCAGTGACCGTTGAAACAGAACGTCCCAGCCACAACCAGGTACAGCTTATCCTGCTTTTGAACTACATGAGATGCGCTTGATGTATTATGCAGCACACTTCAAAGAGCTAAACACTGTTCAGTGCTTTAGTTACTGAAACTGGTCACGCTTTTTGCTTTTGCACAGAGTGTAGTTAAATCTTAGAAAAGGTGGAGACTCTGTTAGTGTGCTCATCTCTAAAGTGATGTGAAACTGAATGATCATAAAGCAGGAGTTGGAGGAAGTGATGCCACTGGCTGACTACCCTCTCTTCTGAGAAGAATGAGGTCATGCATCCCATCCCTGTTGCTCCTTTGTGTCACTGGCTGCACTTTCCCTCTCACTCCATTAAGGCTTCATAGTACACGAGAGAGCCGCTTTTTACTAGAGCACAGCACTGATATAACCCTAATCTTGACTGAATGACTCAAGATTGCTGTTGCACTTCTGGAATAGTTGGTGATTTGGATAGTTTTCAGTCATGATGTCCTCGGGGGAGAAAGCCTCTTGACAGCTATGATATAGGCTGTCAAGCTTTTTTATTGTTCTTTTCCCCTCTTCTATCTGTCCTATTTGTCCACAAACTCACCCTGCCCTCTTTCTCACTATCTCCTTATCACGTCATCTAGCTTTGGGCTGCTAGTAACCATGGAAACCAGTCGGTTTGCTCTACTTCTGTCGACATTCATACACATCTTTTCCCCCGTTGTCATCCCTTTTCCTCAGTGTTAAGGAACTGGACATGTGTAAAATTGCTTGTTGGTATGTGGTTTGTTATGTTTTTGGCCACATGTGGGGGAAGTTTGTGTTCATGTCAGCACTGAGACTCTTCAACAGATGTCCACTCTGACTGTATTGTCCACTGCTCCTTATCTTTGGTTTTGAATGCATATACTTGAAACTGTATGCACTTAAATACAGGAATCGGATGTGTTTATGAATATCAGCCCCCATTTTGTTCACATGCTTTGCTGTGTTTGTGCAGTTTTGACTAAATGATCTGGTGTGTGCTCCATGTTCTTGCACCATGCAAAAACCACTCAAAATAAATTAGATATGATTTATGATTATTGCCTCATCCCCATGGAGCTACATAAACTGCACCAATGTCTGGTTTGCATACAACACCATGCAACACATTTACGGAGGCTTTAACCTTCAACAAAGTGATTTTTGTCTTATACAACTGTAAAGATTTTTGTGTCCAGCTACTCCAACACTGCTGTTCATGCTTGAATGGTTGATTGTTTGCTTGATTTCTCTACATTTGTCTCAATCTCACTCTTGCCTAAGCCACACTTTAGTAAATGCATACTTACTGTTGTTGGCTACCTGTTTTGTAGTACAAGACCTAAAGAAGACTACAATATAGTTAAACAATCGCACATTTGCTTGCATTCTCCATAGAGCTCCATGTAACTTGTGAAATCGCTGCAAAGTGATTTGATTTTGTGTCTTTTTCATGTTCTACATCGAAAATGTTTGACTAATTCATTACCATTCAATATCTTTCAATAATTTAATACAATTTTTCTAGTAAGGTAGCTCTTGGTACTCCCATTGTCTGAACTGGACTGTAAATGGTTTGTGTGATGTAGTTGGTGGGTTTGGTGTAAGCACACCTGCTCATACACTCTCTACTGACACACCCAAACCACATCAGAGCTTCCCATGTGCCTCAGCTCCCCTCACCTGCTTAATACACTTTCTCCGACTTGCTAGCACACCGCAGCCCTCCCCTCCAGTTTTCGAGACTTGAGGCTGGCAGGCTGTCAGAGGAGTAGATAACCTCCTGCTAACCTTGAGCTGTAATAAGGACTGCTCCTGTTGTCATGGGGATTCAGGTGGGCAGAGGGAGATGAGGGTCTCGGTGCTTAGCACTGACCAAGAGGGCACAGGGGGCACAGGCTGGGCTGACAGATTGTACGTTCCACCCCCTTCATATTGGCACCTCAAAGCCTTGCCTGCCTGACAGCTTGTCTGGCTTCTCCTGGCATTAATGGTGGGGTTCGCTGTATGCAAACACAGGAGGGCTGCAATCGAGGAAATAATAGCATTTTAACAGACATTCATGAATTCATTGTCTTTGTTTGTGCTTTTGTCATGTTTTTTTTCCAAGTGATAGAAAAACTGAGTGCATAACAAGAAAAGTAAAAAGAGTAACAAATCCACAAACCAACACTCGACACACAACACGCAAATAACCAGTGTTCACGTGAATTGTTGTTTGGTCATTGACTGCTGGGTCAAAACATTCTTTTTAGTGAAGTGGTATTCCAGCTATTTATTGCTGTTTAATGATAAAGCTGGGTGACTTACAAGAGACAGAAAAATGGCCGAAATTGAAACAGCAGAGAGAGGTCAGGATATCCTGACCTGTTGGTAGTCCTTATTAAGGCCGCCACACACCGCCCAGACTCAAACCAACAGCTATTTGCCTTTATTCGACCACTCTGTTGCCTCTTGTCTGACCCTTTCGGCAGAAAAGTTGCATTGAACACACTGCTTCGACATGCTGCAATCAGAATGGTCATACAGCTAGCACACAACCAATCAGAGAATCCAATGGCTCAGACGGCTGACAGCCAACCTTCTCAGACTCCTCATGTTGAATTGGAGAAGACAACGTCCGCGTGGCTCCGAAAGCTTCAAATGCAGCTGAACACCGAACATATTTGTTCCCGACCTCGTCCGAGTCTCCCCAAACGCTTCAGACATCCAACGGTTGGGCCAGTGTGTTCCTGCCTTTTATGCATCCTCCAGACACAAGTAAAGACTACTGATTCCCCAGCCAAGGCAGTGCCTTCTGTGAACTATTGAGTTTCCCCTCAAGGATTACTTTAAATTAGCATTTATTTCCTATAGAGTCTGCTTACTTTTAAGTGTCAGTATGCATATTTAGACATGCAGAACATAAATTCATAAACTTAGTCAACATGGGGAGCTTCAGCAATGTATCTCCTGTTGAATATTCACCAAATCATGTTAATCAGGTAAGCCTGAACACTGCTATTGTAAACACAAATGAGTATCCAGAGCTAGAGAAGCCTCTGTATGACCTTGTATTTGGCAGCATTGTGGTTCCTCTTTTATGGCTTTATTATTCCAGACTATTGGGTTATTGCAACCCATTCTCATTGTGTTTATTGTGAAAGTCCATACTGAGATGATGACATGAATATGAGTGCTTAAAGTTGATGTATGAAGATCTTGGGTAACTGCCCAACCCTGAATCAAAGTATAGTCTTACTCTACTAAAAATAGACTTAAAGGACTGCATGAACCATCTGTTAAATGGAACATTTTGAATTTAAAAGAAAGGAAGTCAAATAATTTACTTCTCTGCACGCTCATGAGAATCTAATGAGATGGAGAATAAAAGTCTGAACCACTGAGACTAAGTGACTTGAACCTGATTAATAAATCTTTGTAAATTGAACTGCTGCTGAGGCTGCAGTCGTAAACCAAACGTGTGTGTGTGTGTGTGTGTGTGTGTGTGTGTGTGTGTGTGTGTGTGTGTGTGTGTGTGTGTGTGTGTGTGTGTGTGTGTGTGTGTGTGTGTGTGTGTGTGTGTGTGTGTGTGTTAATGTGTACGTTAGCTGTGTGTGCTGGTTTCCCTTATGGCAGCCCAGGAGACAAAAACAGGAAGAGTAAAGATGGCTTCCTTTCTCCTCACTTTCAGCTCTGCCCATGTAGTTTCCAGTCTTTCCTGTCTTGACATCTCTCGACATATTTGAAATAGTAATACTGTTACACACCTCTACTACCATCCCCACCATCTTTGTGCCGCCTCTCTGAAAGCTGTGGTGTCTTTGAATATCTACTTATGTTTGTAGGTAAAAAGGAAATTAACTGGAGTAAAATGGATGTGTCCAGATGGTTTATTCTCTTTCTCCATGATTTGTCTGTCTGTCTTTCTCTGTGTATGTGGAGGTGATGGTAGGATGTACACTGACTCTCATTTTCCCCATATCTGCACCATGGGGAGTCATCTCTTCCCATTATTTGCCCACAGCAACAAGAGCTCATTATAGAAGCCAGACAGATGTGTTCTCAATTTGTGTCAAATGGGCGGAGAGGGGTGTGTGTGTCTATGTGAGGGTACAGCAGGCAGTCTGTGTGTATTGTTTTAGGTAGTTCCAAGTGTTTTATGCATGCCAAGCATTTCTATTATATAGATAGAAGCGTGATAACACAGTCTGAAAGTGTGAAAAGCATGTGAAATGTAAATCTTTGTCTGGTACGTTTCCTGAACATGCTCATTTTCTGTCTTTGTTTTGCAGTGTTGAATACAACTCCATTACTCACGCCGTGTCTCGTGGCACTTTAACAACTATCTTGTCTGCTAATCAGGAGAACTAATTACGGGTCCTCTTTGTCTGTTTCAGAAATCGAGCGATAGCCGATTATCTACGTTCCAATGGATATGAAGAGGCATATTCCACTTTCAAGAAGGAGGCGGAATTAGATAATGTGAGTAGATTAAGGGTGGACACATACATCCGCACAGCCAATCAGACCAATTTATACCTACAATATGCCCTGATTTCCACTTCATTTGTCATCTTTGTCAACATGTTGATGAGTGTGACCGGGAGCACCTGCACCCAATTACTGTGGTCTGTCTGATTAGGGGGTCTATGCTACACGCTCCCTCTTACTAATGTTGCAAAAAGATTTTATCCACCTGGTAATGTTACATTTAGAACAGCACTTTGACATTTATTTATTTATTTATTTATTTATTTATTTATTTATTTATTTATTTATTTATTTATTTATTTATTTATGACATTATTGGCTTTACTTTAGTGATAAAATGAGAATTGGTTGGCTGTAAATATGTTTATGATTCCTATGATGTGTTAATAATGTTGCATTGAAGTCTGTATATTGAGAGGTGTTCCAAATGTTCTAGAGTATATGTACAAGAGTATAATGTCATCTAGTACAATACTGCCTTCAATTATGAGCTCAGATAAACATATAATTGTAGTTACAGATTTCTGATCATCTCAACAAAAACTAATAATTATAAACTTAACAAAGGTTTAACTCCTAACAGAGTTGGTAGATTGAATTCCAATAGGTTGCAAAGATGTACCTAATAAAGTGTATCTTCCTTCTCCTTATTTTGTTTGCTTAACGCTAAAATGCTGCATCATTATGTTTTGCCTACAGCCTTTCCTCATACTGCATCTAGGCCATGTTCTTTTCATTTGTCCTCTTGTACCCTTGCTTTTCTTTTTGTCCCTTACTTAGAATTTTCCAGTTCAACCATTTAAGCAGTGCATAATCATTAAAAGAAACCAAACAAAAAAAACATTGTATAATATGCAGAACAGCAGTAACATTTTTGTGGATTTGGACTCCTGGACATTGGATTTGAAATGAAACACGACTGTTGTGCCAAATACTGTGGCAACATGAACTTTAATTTAAAGGTGTTTACATCCACATCAGTTGAAAGTGTAGGGATTGTAGCCTTCCATATACACACTTTCCCACCATTAGGGGACAGATGGTTTTAGGAGAAAGGAAATAGAATAAGCCATATTTGATATAAATCCTATGCAATCAATTGCTGTCTGTTTAGTCTAGATTTTGGCAGACCGTTGTGATGCTCCACCAGGTCTTCTTTTTACTAGTTTTGGGGATTTTTAGCTTTTAATATGAAACCTCTAGTGTCTGAAACACATGCTTAGTCATATTTACTGTAGGCCAGGTGGCTAAACATTTTACCGTTTAGCCACATTACACTCCTTGATTACCTTGTTTTCTGTTCAAAGCATAGATGTGGAAATTTTAACAAATTTGGAGCCTTAAAATTTGATTCAGGAGCTTCTAGCCATATCCTTTCCATCCAAGACTCTTTTCATCTCAGTCTATTTTCCCCCTGCCTCTCTGTAGCACCTCTTATTTCACCTTGTGTTCACATGACACCCCAACCCCCTTCTCCTCCACGTCTTCATTCGCTCGTCTTCCAGACGTTTTCTCTGTGGCAGCCCTGTGGAAGCAGGCTGAATAATAGATGAATGGCACGGAGGGATAGGTGAACCCTGTTGGTTATTAGCGCTCAGCTGCACACACACCTCCTTGGCGGCGTCATGCTCAACCAAGTCATTTGTAGCTCCATTTCCTTGAGACCACATTGTTAAAAGTTCATCACTAAGGCATTTGTTAATGTATGTTAAATGTGGTAAGATTTTGTTCAGAGTGAATCAAATGATTTTAGTGATGCATGCACTAGCAGGTTTTCATAGAAAATATATGTACCGACAGAGATACGCACGCACGCACCCATCCACACATGCATTGATACTACCCACTGTTAGGAGACTGGCAAGCTTCAGTTATGTCTGGCACTGTACGTGTGTGTGTCTGTGTGTGTGTGTGTGTGTGTGTGTGTGTGTGTGTGTGTGTGTGTGTGTGTGTGTGTGTGTGTGTGTGTGTGTGTGTGTGTGTGTGTGTGTGTGTGTGTGTGTGTGTGTGTGTGTGTGTGTGTGTGTGTGTGTGTGTGTGTGTGTGTGTGTGTATAATGGGCAGCGTCTCCAGGCAGATGGCAGATTAGATGATGGCAGACTTGCTCATACTGGGTTCCATGCACTCCCTCTATGTTTTTCTCTCTCCTCCATTTCTCTGCACTGCCTCACTTCACGTCTTTGTCTTTTCATACACCTCACGTTCGTCTGAGGAATAACCTCTTTTCAAGAAGTGTTAAATATAGCTGGTGGTGATGCCTACACCTCTCCACACCTCGAGGATGTCTGCCTTTGTCTCCAGCCGAGGCTGAGGAGCTAGCTGTGAAATTAAAGTGCAACGCTAATTTTCTCCCTCACTGACACTCGTGGCTGTCTGTCAATGTGGGTTTTTGATGCTTTGATAGTCAGTAACAGCCTCAAGGCATTGTTAAACACAAAGTGGCATCAAAACAAGGATAATACTTACAAAACAAAGCCACAATTTATTTTGTTATTATGTTTGCTTCATGAATAGGGCTGTGATTAACGATTATTTTTAATTCTTGAATAATCTATCAAGAATGTAAGCATATTTTTTGAATTTATAAATAGATTTTTTTAAAACTGCAAAAAATGTTGATGACAGTGACGTCTTCAAATGGCTTCTTTTGTCCAACCAATGGTCCTCTTCAGACTCTTCATTTACTGTCATAAATGTCAAAGAAATGCAGCGAATCCTGACATTTATGAGGCCCAAACCAGCAAATATATGATAGTTTTGCTTGGAAAATTACTGAAATGTTGGAGTGATTTTTAAAATGGGCTGAAAATTGTTTTCTTTCAAGTGATTAATTGACTTTTCATTGCAGATGTATTCATGAACATTGACTAATTTAAGTTTTAGGTTTTAATTTAAGTGTAAACAGTTGGTTTAATGATTCATTTAAATCATTTTCCAAACAAAAAGGAGTTTATTAATTGACAGTCATGAAAATAATCATTAGTTTATTTCTATTTTGTATGAAGTAACAGAAAACATGCCACCACATTGTTTTGTTTCTGTCTTGGCAGTAAGAAGCAGACTGTATGTGCCATGAGGTCTGTTATGTAAAAGCTAGTGGGCTACTCGTGGTATTAGCCTGCAGGTGGAATCAGGCCTCCGTCTGCCAGGACTGCCACAAGTTAACTTCCACCACTGCCTCCAGTTCCGGGTGTGTGGCTGTAAGCTGCCTAAGCCTTTCTTGTCTGCAGGAGATTAGCTTGTGTGAGAAGGATTAGGACTAGGGTGTGTGTTTATGTGTGTGTGTCGTACAGTAGGTTGGCAGTGTCTGGCAGTCAGTGTTGGCCTGTGAGGGATGTGTAAATAATTCCCTGTTCTTTCTTACTATAGCCCGAGACCTCAGCATGCCACCCCAGCTGGCCCCCCTCCCACGGGCCTCACTGATTATGCTGAGCCCACGACTTTGATTGGCTTACTTGGCATGTTTGCCTGATAACCTTTTTTTTTTTTTTTTGTCAACAGAATGAAGAATTGGACAAGAAGTATGCTGGCCTTTTGGAAAAGAAATGGACCTCAGTCATCAGATTACAAAAGAAGGTTTGTGGAGTTTTTTCTTGCTCAAAGAATGCTTGTGGGGATTGTAGTCTTGTGAATGGTTTGTGACGTTACTGCTGTATCCGCTGTTAACACTGAAAGGAAGTCCACGGTATAAGGAAAATCTGCAATGTGCGATAACACTGTTCAATATTGTTATGATGATATAACTTGCGATAAATAAACAAATATTGAAGTTTGCATATTATTAACTATACAGTTAATGATGGCTAACGTTACTTTTGAATTTTTCGTGTAGGTCTTTATGGTTGTATCGCAGGTGGTTGGTTGTATTTCCTCTAGAAGTTGCAACAACTGCTCAGCATGTTTAACACAGTACCTGTGTTTGTAACACGTCATCTCCCCTGAATCCAAAATAAGTCCATATAGCAGAAGTGCTATTTATTTTCACCACAAGGTCTTCGTCAACTACATTTTTATCGCTTTTCTCTCCTCCCTCAGCCTTCATAACCTGGCAATAACCACCAAACTGATGCTGATTAATTTTGTCAGGTTAGCTAACGGCTAGCTGGGGCTTCATCTGATTGGAGGTGCATGCATGGCGCATGCAAACAAAATGATTTTTCTTATTCATCACGTGTCAGGCAGTCTTTTGCGATGTGTTTATTGCACATGTTCATATCGCGATGACGATGAAAATTCAATTTATTGGGCAGCCCTAAAGTCCACCAAGGAAAGGAATGAAATTGATTCAACTGTATGTCATTTGTTTCAAACACAGACTCCAGCAAACAAACCCTATGTTTTATGAAGTTTATGTAATGAAGCAAATGCGCACATTTCTACATACTGTCCTCTTCGCTGTTAACTTGTACCTGTACATTCGAACAGGTGATGGAACTAGAATCCAAACTGAATGAAGCGAAGGAAGAGATCACCCTTGGTGGGCCCGTAACTCAGAAGCGTGATCCCAAAGAGTGGATCCCACGCCCACCAGAAAGGTACGCGCTGAGTGGCCACCGCAGTCCAGTCACCCGCGTCATCTTCCACCCAGTCTTCAGTGTCATGGTGTCGGCCTCTGAGGATGCAACAATAAAGGTGAGTGCAGCTAGATGGTGGGAATGGTGGTTTGACAATGGGTTTGTTGCAGAGCTCAGGGGAACTGATGTCCTTACTCCTTCTTTTCTTATTTGAGATGGTTTTGAGGGTTTTACAACAATGACATGCAGAGATCTGAGAGTCTGCATGTTTTTCCAATTAAAAGCTGCATCAGGTGGTTTCACTGATTAGTGTCTTCAGGCGGAAGGTGTGCAACTGGGTGAAATCTTTGCTAAACATCTCCAGCATAAACCTGCAGGGTTGTGCTCCCACTTTGCACATGATCAGATAACCGATCTTGTGTGCATCTATTTATGTTTGTTTTCAGTTCAATATAACCATGAACTTCCTCAGAATAATCAATAATCAAAAACCACGAGTCAAAACTGTGCATTGCTGTAGACTAATGCTTTATCTGAGATCACAGGGTAATATGTGGCATCAAAGTACATCATGGTAAGCTATTCAGAGCCTTTGAGACAGCCTCGTAACAACCAAAGGTGGACATAAATGTGGTTGTTGTTGAATGTATATTAAATTATGTCTTTTTCAACCTAATGCTGTATTTAATAGACAGAATTTAAGGTATTTCAAGAGGGAATTATCTCTGCGATCCCTTCTAGAAAACAGTATTTGTTACTGCAGTCAAACAGAGAGAGAACAGAGAATCCTTATTTGGTGAATAAAAGCTTCCAAAAGATAAATCTCCTATTGACTGTTCAACTACTTCGAGGAATTAGTTGATGACTACTAAAATGCAGTAGTCGTGAATGCCCTACTCTGTGAAGCGTACGTACGTACGTACGTACACCTCTCGGTACATGTTAAGGTTTCAAAGCCACAGTAGCAGCAGATGAAACCCTTTACAAGTCCCATGATGACCATGAAAGGTTTCAGTGTTTCAGGGATGAAAAGCGTGCTTGCTTATCTAACATCTTTGGTTTTGAGGACATTTTTCACAGTGGACATATAACTGCTGAACTAAAGCATCATAATAAACAGATTATGTATTATGTAGAAATAAGGATAAGATTTATTTATTTGTTTTTAAATGAATATATAATTCAGCTAAACAGTGTCAGCTGACATGTCGGGCATTAATCATGATAAGACAACAGTATTGATGTCAAACTGAGGTCACAGATGCCATCATTTGTTGCAGGGCTGGGTTTAGAGAGAGGTTATTCAATAAGCAGTTTAATGATTGTGAGTATAGATGTTGATGTAAGTCAGAAACATCTGGCGGACTCATTTGAGAACCCTGGTGACGGATGGGTTGTCATAACATTCTGTAAGCACATTGATTAAAATGCATTATTTTCAGTTTCATTAACTCGATAAAATGACTATTGGATATTTTTCCTGTATATCCATTTTTCCACTTAACTGACCACCTTCTCCATGTCTTTCCTCTTTCTCATCAAAGCAAAACAACTTGTATTCCTCATTAATTCAGCATGTGCTGCCAGTCATTTAGGCATTATCAACAAAACTGACTAGTGCTCAATGTCTTACAAATACAAAGTTATGTCAGTCCACATGTTGTCACTTGGTAAACACCTTAAGTATACAAAGAGCTTAATTGTACAATATGTCACGTAGTCGCACAAGACATGGTGTTGAACAGCTTATCTTTAGTGTTAACCACAACCCGTTTATAAGAAATGTGTGATTTTGGAGCTTCTCTGTTCAGCTTTGGATTTTGGCCAACTAAAAATGAAGACATACATGGTGTAGATCAGTGTGTTTGTTTTCTCACGTTCTCCCCACATCACAGTAATAGGATGCGGGCTTAAAATTTCAAATCAATCAGTGGTCTTTTTTAATTTATTGCCAGCTTGGTTTCAGCTCTACCACACTCCTCTCTCCCTCAATCAACGTTACAACGCGTCTTTCTAGACACGCCCTGTATTTCACATCTTTCTCTCTCTGTTTTCTGTGTATCCCTAGATTCCATATATAAACTCTGTTGTCTGTCTCTGGGCTATTTTTGCTGCAGCAGCCCTCTCTTGCCTCACTGCACAATGCCAATACTCTGTTGAGCTGTTTGTTCTGCATATTTTATTCATGAGACAATAAGAGACACATGTACATCTCCTCAGCTACACCCACACAGCAGGCATTCCTCTCTCCGTTTTGGCATCTTCTTCCTTTTCCAACCCCACCCGTCCCTCCCACTGTGACCCCGCCCCCAAGCATCCTGCCTCATTTATCTTCCACTTAGAGCATCAGCTGCCCCACTATGACTACCCTCCATCGGAGCCATCCATCCCTCAGGAGGAAATCTTAAATTCAGCCCTGCTTTCTTGCTCTTCTTTCATGGCTGCCTTGTCTCTCAGTGGCCTGGCCTGGCTCCCCCTGTGTCCTACTTTTCTCCTCCTGAGCAGCTCTGTTAAATTTTTAAGAAGACAGACCTTACGCTCTTGACTCTCTGTCATTGACTGAGAGGCTCATCGGCTTTCCACCTCACGCTAGTGTGCCTGCCCAGCCTGATGATCAGACTAAACTGCTCTTTCTATTCATTTCATTCATTCAGCTTGGCATTGTGCTCATGTAAGCCTATTTCTTGTTGAGAGGAGAGGAGTTTTTGTTTGATATTGCCCAAATCAGCTAGTAGTGTGTCAAATATCCATCATTTTGATGTAATTTTTCGGCAACAGAGAGGCTGTAGTAGCGGTTGCTAGTATCTATTAAACTATTTCCAGGCTCTTACTCCTGATCATTTAATATCCAACAACCTGTACAGAGGGGGCTATCTTACTAATTTGCGACAGCATTTTTGTGGCAGCTTGTGGATGTATTTTAGCTTCCAAGCTATGCAGAAAGATTATGCAACATTCTTAATCTTACCCACAAAGTTGATGTTTGTGTTGTCCCTCACTCCTTTAATTTGCCACTCTCTGCTCCTCATCCTCCTCCTCTGTTTTCCTCGTCCTCTCCTCGGTAAACGTGGCAGATCTTTGCTTGACAAGATTGTACCTTGAACAGCTCTAACCTTTCACAGTATGTAAATCAGCAGGTCCGGGGCGCAGCACTGTGCTCACTCAGACATGTAAACCAGAGGCTATGTTTATTTAAACAAGAGCAAAGAACCTCCATGTCCGATTACTTATTGTTTACTTCATGAATGGCACATCCAAAGGATCCTGAAATGGCGCAAGTTTGTTTTGGAGGAGTGCCAGTAGGAATCATTGGTGACACAGCATTGAGTTACAGGTAGTTAATGGATTACGTGTGTTTCAGATGCTGCGGCTAAATACTGCTTTATGTGTGTAGTCTGTTAAACCTGGTGTACCTCCGAACACATTAACTGCATTGATCTTCTCCAGGATAAACCCCCACTTTGCACCTTGTACCTTGCAGCCATCTGCACTGTCTGTAGCTTCCTTTGGGGAGGGGGAGGAGAGGAGGGGTCTCCTGTCACCGTCTGCCCAAAATCCCTCACCCTAAGAGGGGACCCAAGGAGGGTTTATCCCTCCGTGACAAACCGTCTGTCTGCTTGAAAGCCAGAGACATAACAGCTTTCTCAGGCTAGAAAATCAGGCTTACTACTGTTCACTCCATATTCTGTCTGTACTCCAACTGGCAGCACCGTCCTCAACACAATAAACTGTCTCTCTGTTCTTATCAGGCCTAACTGTAACCCTAATCGGGATGCTGGCACATGCATCCCTGCCATTAGCAACAGTAATGCGGCACAGATTCTGTAATTCAATATACAAAGAGTATGTGGTGTCTGCAAACTGTGGCATGTAATGAGCCGAAGACGAATGCCATTGTAGCATGATAATTTTTAATCATTCCTCCATCAGTGTATCTTATTGTTGGGACAGTGATGTGACTTCTTTGAACAGCTTGGCTGTCTGTTCTCAGTTTGTTTTGGCTGTTTAGCTGAGAGATGAGGTGACATGGGGCCACAGATGATGTGACATTTGGGGGCTTTGCCATGGTTTGGATAGGGATTCAGTTTGAGATGAACAGCAGAAGTGTATTTCCCAGTGATACACAGACGATTATATTCACTATGGCTGTTCATGAAATGTGTATATTCTCCTATGCATAGATCTCTCTCAAGCTGATGTATGAATATGTTTTCCTCTGCAGGTGTGGGACTATGAGACAGGAGATTTTGAACGCACACTGAAGGGCCACACAGATTCAGTCCAGGACATCTCTTTTGACCAGAGCGGCAAACTGCTAGCATCGTGCTCCGCAGACATGACTATCAAGCTGTGGGATTTCCAAGGCTTTGAGTGCATCAGGACCATGCATGGTAAGAAGATGCAACTATTTATTTTTGAACTGCACTTTCATTGATTATTTAGTTAATCTATATAATGTTAAGACATAATAAAAAAGGCTCAAGTGACATCTTCAAATGGCTGCTTTTGTCCAACAAACAGTTCACTTTATTTTCAATCATAAATGACAAAGGAAAGCAGCAAATCCTCACACTTAAGAAGCTAGAACCAGCAAATCAACTGAACGTTGCCACCCTAGCTTATCTGTGTAAAAAAACGTGAGTAGAGAACAATTCACTGCTATGTTTCACAGCTGCCACTATTTGTGTAATCTCTGTGATTGTGCCCTGTTGTGGTTATTGCTGTAATGCAGCTTGTGACTGTACGCAGGGCTCAGGTGGTGCAGATGCTGTTCGTTATCACATTTGATGCTGCTGATGAGCCTCAATCTGCTCCAATTCACAGCACCCAGATTCACGACCACCTCTGACAAATGGACTGTTTTAGCCATCTTGTTTCTCTTAGTACCCAGACTACTCTCCACCACAGTGCACTTCTCCAGGCACTTGTATCCGACTCCTCTCCTGTAATCATGTTTCTCTTATTTTTGTATTTTTCTGAAAAGCTGCTACACCATTGGTCACGTCATCAGCAGAGGCACACACCCCCTCTTTTATACCCTGTTTGCTGAGTAAATGATGGCAGCGTAGTCTACATGTGCCCTCTGGCCCTGACTTGAGAACTAGCATTTGAATAATTTTTTTCTTTGTTGGATTTGCGAGAAGGCCCCCCATCAACCAACCAACCGGCAGCAGCCCAAACAATAAGAAGCCTCAGCATTGCTCATTTTCTTCTCCTCTTCCCACATGTGCTTGAAGTGCCCCTTAAAGTCTGACTTTGAAGCAGAAATGAATGAATATCCATGAAATAAATAAGCCTACTTAGCACCCAGAAAAGAAACGCTCTGGCTTTATTCAGTTTATGCTGTAGTTGTAAATCCTGCATTTTGTGCAAGTGAGCAACAGATTTCACTGGCTGTGAATCTTTTTAGTTGTAAATGAGGGTGCGAGCTCCTGGCACATTTCCTCAGACAGACGAGCTGCATTCACACTGTGCAGAAAAACATTTAGGTGCAGAGATCACTGTCTATTACACGACGCCTGCTGTTTAGTTCTTTTACTCTCCATTTCCTCTCCATCTTTGCTTTTACTACTCCATTCACTTTTAATTCATACACTCAACCCTTTCCTCCTTTTTTCCATCCACTCCTCCTTTTTCCACATCTTCAAAAAAACATAAGGCCAACTGGTGAAGTAGATTAGTGCCGATTTGGACAGCAGTTTAATTATCCTCTTCAGCACCAGATAGCGCTTTTTAGTGTAGCTGCCGCCCATTATTATAGCCTGATGGCATGTGCCCGCGTGCGCACGCACACACACACAGTTAAGCTGGCCTTTTAGAGTATACTTACTGTTGTCTTCATCTGTTTAGCAGCTTAAATATGGCCCAGCGTCTAGGTAATTAGGCATCTCTTATTCTCCATGGAACAAAGTAAGCCCAGGCAAATTGGCTGCCTCGCTTGTCATTTAATTGGCTAATTATGACTAAACCCATAGTTTTTCGGCGCTGTTGGTGGCTGAAAGTGTGTTTTCTTAAAAATCTTTGGTGAGTTTTGATTCCTATGGTTCCTCTGTTTCAAGAGGGGTTGATTGAAGAGAGCTTGTGTGTGTGTGTGTGTGTGTGTGTGTGTGTGTGTGTGTGTGTGTGTGTGTGTGTGTGTGTGACCATCTGAAATGATTAGTTTATGTTTTAAACTAGGTGTCATTTTGTTGCTTGGAAAGCTTTGTGATGGTTTCTCGTCCTCACTTTGATGTTGTTGTTGTCTTTTCTGTTTTCTAGGACATGACCACAACGTTTCGTCTGTAGCCATCATGCCCAATGGAGATTACATTGTTTCTGCCTCAAGGGACAAAACCATAAAAATGTGGGAGGTGGCAACTGGGTAGGCACTCTCCTTACACACCCTTAAAACAACTTAATTTTATTTAAGTATGATGTTCAGTTTGACTTATTGCATCCGCTCTGACAATGCTGTTCTCTGTGTATCAGTTACTGTGTGAAGACCTTCACAGGCCACAGGGAGTGGGTCCGTATGGTGCGGCCCAACCAGGACGGCACACTGATCGCCAGCTGCTCCAATGACCAAACAGTGCGCGTGTGGGTCGTGGCCTCCAAAGAGTGCAAGGCTGAGCTACGGGAGCATGAACATGTGGTGGAGTGCATCTCCTGGGCACCAGAGAGTGCCTACCCCACCATCCAAGACGCCACAGGCTCCGAGGTAAAGGACCGCTTAGACATTGAGGGTTTGGAGGCATCACGAACCAGATCTCTTTAGCTCTGCATGCGATTTGTAGCACCAAATACAGCATATTCTTGATCAGTCATACACTTGATTGGTTAAACTTCCTTGAATGAAAACAGACCAAACAGGTAAAGTCATTGTTCTGTGCCATGGCATATAAACTCTAATTATAATGTGGTTTTCGCACACTATCAGATGAGTATGTTCCTTCTTTATATGCATAGCCATATCAGAGAGTCTCGTACGTCACTGCTCGGGCTCACAGCCACGTGAAGCTTGAAAGCTTGAAAATTAAGAGTGTGTGCATGCATACACCAAAGGAATATCAGCATGACCTAGAGTCAGCCCGCACTCCCTCCTCATGCCTTGTGATCTTAAGTGTGTCCAATTGTAGCCTTGTCAGATTAAAACAATGTTTGCCCCTGCAGCAGTTGTCCCAGTCTAACCTGTGAGTGGTGAAAAACAGGGTGCGCCAGTGTTGTTTGGTTTATTGAAACATGCACAGAAGTTGCATATTACTGGTGGAGTGACAGCTTTTGTCCCAAAGATGTGCAGTGATTGCCACATCAGTTTTGTTTTGCTTTGTTTACAGTATTGTTACAAGACAAACAACTGTACACAAGTGTTTTTAAGAAAACAGCTGACAGACAAATAAAAATGTACAAATTAAAGGGTTGATGGCACAGAAATTGAAAAATAAATGTAATGAAATATAAAACAAGTCAGTTTATGAAATTTAAAATGTCTATAAAAGTTACCAAGCAAAGTTATGTTCAGAAAAAGTGGAAGGAAGGATTTGTGAATGCACAGCAGTTGAAACTGTAGCTTCACTGATTCTCCGGTTTGTGCACCTGCACCTGCCAGCCATCTCCACTGATGCAGTAAAAACTATTAGGCATGTAATGACTGTTACTTCCAATGTGCCTGACGCAGCTTTTACATCTTTGTTATTGTGTTAACAGTACTTGGTGGTTAATGTAGCAGTTAATTGATTTATTTAAGCTAATCTCGTCCCCCATGGTGACGGATGATGTATGGATTTCATGTGTGCCTTATTTCTAATTCGAGTGAAACGAGTTGATGCAAGGCCGTTGTACAATTCCTTAAAATTAGATTAGGTTTTAAAAGTATTAAGTCTTTGATTATTGGCTGATTTGGAGATTTTATGTTTTAGGGATTTATGTCTGTGCTACAGAGAATGAATTACAAGCATGTTGTATTAGTTTCTTACTTCATTCTTCTGTCTTTGTGTCCAACCAGTCCAAGAAGAGTGGTAAGCCAGGCCCCTTCCTGTTGTCTGGCTCCAGAGACAAAACCATCAAGATGTGGGATGTTAGCATTGGCATGTGCCTTATGACACTGGTGAGGACCATCTTAGGCTAACAGCCTTTACATAAACCATTTCAGAATTTGTATGTGTGTCTGAATGTTTGGGTAAAATGTCAGGAGTGAAAGCATTTAGCCTCATGAGTGTGATGCGTTGGTTTGCAACTGGTGTCTTTAGCAGCATCTATTTGTCTCACAGGTTGGCCATGACAACTGGGTTCGTGGTATCCTCTTCCACCCTGGAGGCAAGTTTATTGTGACCTGTGCAGATGACAAGACCTTAAGGATCTGGGACTACAAGAACAAGCGCTGCATGAAAACCCTTTGTGCCCACGAACACTTTGTTACCTCTCTGGGTAAGCAGCCCCTCACCTCCTGAAACAAAGCTTCATTTTTGTTATTGTTTGGCCAGTTGGTCTCCTGAGGTGCAGCAGGAACCTCTCGAGCTCATTGGACAGTGGAGCTGCTTTCACAAATATCTGCTGTAGCCAAAGGTTGAATAATTGTAAAGGAGCCCAGTTTCTCCACCGGCAGCGTGTTGAGCGTCCTGAGGGTTGCTGGCAGCTGGGGTTTAAGAGGTAGACAAGCGCTTGAGGATTTTCCTGCCTCCCCCTCCTCATATGTGCAGCTTTCCAGCAGATCAAGGCTCGGGAATTCTCTTGAGAAGCTCTTCAGCCAACTTTTTGTTGGCAAGCCGTTTGAAACCCAGTCCTCTTAAATCCTGCTTCAACCAAAGAGGATATCGCTGTGAGCTATTGATGTGATGAATTCTGGAGAGGTGTGGAAAAGACAAAGCACCTTTGTTTGAAATCATTTGAGGAAAAAAAATAGTATTTTCCACCATTTTCGAAAAAGTATTAGTGCTTTTGCTCGAATGTGTTTGCAGTCCAGCCTGATAATCAGACTGAATCACCATCTCACCTCTTCATTCAGCCTGCCCTGGCATCATTTTCATGCTGGCAAAATTTTTGGATGGGGATTTTTGATTTGGTGTTTTCCTAATGAATGAGTAGTAAGGGAAGTTTTTCTCAAGGGCTCAAAGCAATGAAACACTGCAATTACATTTTCTGCAACCTGGTCAGTCAATAAGTTGACTCACACATTGCTCCAGTGATCTCATCCATGTTTTTTTTATTATTTAAATTATTTTCATTGGATGCATCCTTGAAAAAGATGGAGATGAAGGCAGTGTCTGAAGCCAAGATACCGTCCAGATTGCTGGGATAAATGTGTGCGGAAGTCTTGTTGTATTAATTCCTCCGTAATTCCCATCTTAAGGAGAGCTTATATTCTCTCTTTTGCTTTGTTCTGATGATCTTTTGTCTCTTCCACAGATTTCCACAAGGCTGCTCCCTACGTGGTCACTGGGAGTGTAGATCAAACAGTAAAAGTGTGGGAGTGCCGCTGATTTGGACCTTGGAGGATTGGACCACCACCCCAATTACCCAGGCGCTCCTCTGGATCCCACCTCCCCTCCTCCTGCCACCCCACCTCTCTCTTTTCATCCCACCTCTCCCCCTCCCCTCACCTAACCTAAACCTCACCTGCACATCATCATCTCCTCCGGCTGCACTTACCACCATGGTTATTTACCCATCGCTCTCTCTGGTCCAATAACTATTGTCCTTCTATGTAAATTATTCCTTGATGTAGATCGAGCTATTAAATGTTACACAAAAAAAGTATTCTTGCATGGTAATCCAAAATTGTATACTGTAAATTTACATAACGTCTAGAAGTACCATAGGTTTACCACGGGGCTGGCCGTCTGTCACGCAGCCTTACCGACCACCCGAAGGCAGATGTTTTTGACTGGGTGTACAATGTAGGGCACTAAAAACCGATAATTTAAGAAATGACAGTGTCTTTATGTGTAAATTTTTTTTTGTCTATTTTTTTATTTAGGATTTTTTTTTTCTGTTATTTCTCTCCTTCACTGTCGTAGTCTGTTGGTGCCTAGCTTGGTGAAACTTTCGAGAGATGAGGCAGGAAGAGCATATATGATGCGATAAGATACGATTGTCTGTGGGGCTTTGTTATTGAAATAATCTGTAGCTTTATAACATCACTTCTCAAGTGTGCATACCATTTCTCTTCATGTGGAACTAGGTAATATTTTAATGGCTGTATATACGAATGTTTCAAACTGTTGTCCTTGGACCTTGGGGGCTTCAAAACAGCTTTGTACTCTTGTCATGGTGGCACATGAACCACTGCTAGGCTTTAGATAAATTATCCCATTTAATGAATCTGCAGAGAAGAATAACAGTGGCTTTGTGGATAACCACAAGAAGCCCAAATGTAGAGAGCAAGTTTGTTTGGCTTTCGCCGTCACCGAGCACCCTGGGTTGCGGCAACACCTGAGCAGAGTTCAGGGATTACACCCGTTTAATCTCAAGCACTTGATAAAGACCTAGGGTGTGTCACCTTCTTGTGACCTTGCATGTCCGACTTGAACTGGAGCCTCTGTCCACTCCTGGTCCCCCGACCAGTCAGTCTTGGCAGGGTTTGGTGAACTATAGGATTATGTAGTCAGAAGATGCTCAGTTGTCCCACTGCACCTTTGAAGACTACAAACACAAGCCTTGTGTGAGATAAACCCGCTAAAGAGAAAACGTAAAGGCATGATGAGCAGTCAAAGTGAGGCCCCTGGGTTTGATATCTGGGATGTGCAAAGACCTCTTATTTCTGAGGGGAGAAATATATGTTCTGCTTAATGAAAAATGGTTTTGAGTAAGAAGAAAATCAGTTTTCTGTGAAAATATGAAATGTAAATTTAGCTTGTTATTAAGAGATTTGGCAATTTTGTATTATCGCACTAAAGGATGAACTGGATGGGAATTTAGGGTTAGTGAGGAAATGCTAGCAGCGGGCATGCTAAGTGATCTGTTGAAGGCGTCTGTCTGTAGAGCGGCCTGACGCTGAGGTTGTTTTTTTTGATATATGGAGGAGAAAGCTAAAAACCTGAGCAGCTGGGAACTCTACAGACAGACACCTCAGACCACATCATATGTATGCAAATGTCTTCTGAATGGCTTTCCTCAAACTGTAAAACAGGAAGATTTTTTTGGAACGACTGGAAAATTACTGTAAACCAGTCCACGCTGTAGAAACAACCATTCCACTCCCCTTGGAAGACAAAAAGAAATGAAACATCTTGCTGTAGCTGACAAGGTGATTCATTTGTCTTGCACATCCCTGTTTTCACTGAATCTTTGGTCGTTTAATGATGATCAAAGACAACATTAAGATTTAATGATGTTGATAAAAATGCAGAAACCTATAATTTCTGATTAGCCTTTTCATTCCAATGCAGTTCTTGGCTAATAAAGAATTCCACTGCTTAACTGATCTTCTTACCTTCGCTTCTTTGCCACATTTTCCTCTTCCTGTGTGTACTGGATGTGGTGATCTGCTGCTCAAGCTCCTGCTAGTGGCTACTGTGAGCCTAATGTGACCTGTTGATGTAGCACTGCTGCATGTAAACCTGCACCAGCGGCAGAGCTGTCAGAATTATACTTAAAAAGCTTAAACACTGGAGCTTCCCTCAAAGACCAACTTGTTGAATAATGATGTGAGAAAGTGTCTCTGTGTGCTAAATGTAGGTAGACATTTAGGAAAATATTGGCATTTTCTTTATTGCTGAGAATTAAATGAGAGGATTGATACCACTCCCATATTTGTACGGTAAATACAACGCTGCTGCTAGCAACTGATTAGCTTAACATAGCATACATGCTGGAAACAGCTAGCCTAGCTATATGTAAAGGTTACAAAATCCGTCTGCCAACACATATAAAACTCATAATCAACACATTGTATCTCGGTTATTTAATTCGTATTAAAAGAAGGTGTAAAGACGGCAATATGCCGTATTACTGTGGGTAGATGTTGGAGTGCATCTCAACCTGATGCCATTTCACCCCCCAGAGATGTGGAATCATGACTTGCCCTACTCTGTTTCTCATTGGTCAGTACTTGTAGCCTTCATTCTTTTTGATTGGTTCGGTCCAGGCATGAGGACTGTGATTGGTTGGAGGAAAGGTAAGAATATTAGAGTAAGCCAATCAGAGGCAGAGTAGAGTGGCTATTAACTCCGCCATGCAGTGTAAAAAATAGGGCAAACTGGATTTGTTTCCAGTCTTCTAAACTAAGCTAAGCTAAGCTAACCGGATGCTAGCTCCAACTAGATATTTTTCATACAAATATCAAAGAGACTTGCCAATCTTCTCATCTAATTCTCGGTAATCAAGCGAACAGGCCTTATTCCACAAATGTCAAACTACTGCTTTTACATTACTGTGTCCTTGGTTGGCTAGCTTAACAAGTTCAGACAGCTCTGTCCACTGGTTGTAGAAAGGCTGGTTTTGTTGTGTGTGTGTGATTTCTGTAAATGCATTGGGATTGTGGCAGACTAGGATGTCCCAAAGGAGAAACCTATACTCTTTCAGGGAATAGTACTCATGTCTCCCTTTGGTGTGTGCCCCCCTTACAAAGGTCTTATTTTTTTCTACAAGCTGTGCTCCCTGTCCTTTGGGCGGAGAATCAGCTGATTTTGTAGTACAATTTGGCATGGCTAATGAAAATGCCATTGTGTTAAATGTTCTAGCTGAAGCCAAAAATAGAGACACTTGTCAGTACAATCTGGTTTAGCTTGATAAATCAGCCTCCTTTTGTTGGTTCAGCACTGTGTGGCCAACTTTTGAGAATGAGTCTCTTCAGGATCACGCTATGACAAGCCAGACCAATAAATGTAAATGAAAAACTTTTTCCCTTCCTTGGTTTTTACTCAAGGAAGGTGTTTAATCAAAGGTCAGGACGATGTGTGTTCTGTTTCTTTTCTAAGAACCGGTGGGAAAAGCTACAACACAGTTGCTGGTGTTGTATGCAAGTGTGTGCCCTGTTGAAGAAAAATCCCCTTTCGCCATTCACAGGTCCCAAGCAATCCCTGTGCTGCTCTGGTCTGGTGTGTGAAGGGACTGACAGACAGATTTTGACTGTCTGTGGGTCGTTTCCTCCGGCCTCAAGTCCACCTGTCCTCTGTGATCTGCCCGTGAACCACATCAGAGGGCTTCAGACTGCACAACAAGCTCCTACAGGAGAGCTCATGATGTTTTCGCCACTATGGTCTCACTCTTCACTCAGCAAACTGTTAACAATATACCTGGATGTCATTATTGTTTGCAATATAATAAAAGAAGAAAATCTGCATCTGTGTCGTCCTGCTTATTTGAAGCTGTAAGTTATTACAGTTATTACATATTTATTTATCTGAATCAATTAATGAATAACCCTAACCCTAATGGATAAAAAAAATCCCCATTTAATGTAGCAGTAATAGGAAGGTGCACTCACTTCTTATATATGGAAAAAGATTACAATATGATGAATTACAATAAAAAGGACAACAACAGCTAAATTAAACTAAATAAAGTGGCAGATTGAGATTAGAATAGAATAGAATAGAATTACTTTATTGATCCCAGACTGGGAAATTATTAAATTATTAAAATGTAAAAGTTTAAAATGTGTTGCTTTACATTGCTTTTTATTTGAATATAATATGTTAAGAACAATGTTAAGCCTGGACAAGAAATCCCAAACATGGATAGAATTATCCTATTTACAACAAAATCAATATTTGGATATTTACAATCACAGTGTTTTATGACAGATTACTTTAGGTAGTGCTAATTATGTAGAAAAAAGTGATAAAATTACCATTATAAAATAGGAAAGTGAGTAAAATTGCTTTCAGTAATTTGGATAACTGCGAGTGTTTCTGTTTCCATGAGAACAGTTTTTGATGACGTCAACACGCATCGGCGTAAGGGAGTGACGTCGAGGCCATCCAGGAAGAGAGTTGCAGAGAGTGCACAACGTTTGGACAACGTGAGTTGTATGAGCTGCCTCTGCACAGTTGTTTAGTCCAAAAAACTCACCACCGGTCCGGAAGTATTAACAGGGTTCATCACAGGGAGGAAAACTACACTGAAAGGTAGGCAGACGCGATCACTGACTACAAGTTAGCTTAAAATGTTAGCTTACTGTTCCAAACTAGCTCCGCGAATACGTTAACGTTAGTTTTCACTCCAGTTACAGAACTGAATATAAGTTGTTCCTCACATTTAAGTCCGACAAAATTAGGCCATTTGGGATACAATTTGAACTGCAGCATCAGTAAACCCATTAATGGCAGTGCCAGCAGCTAAACTGTTTCAAAGTCAACTTCTTTGCTCTTATGTGAATGTTGTTGTGACTGTTGTTGCTCCGTGTTCATCCTGGCGTTTTCCCATTCCTCTTCCCTCCCTCCTCTGCTATCAGCTCTCTGGCCATGGCTCTGAATAAGTCCATGCATCCTCGGAACCGTTACAAAGACAAACCGCCGGATTTCGGTTACCTGGCCTCCAAATATCCAGACTTCCAGCAGCACGTGCACACCAGCCTCACCGGAAGACCTGTGTAAGTACCTGAGAGTGTACAGTGTGTATGTTTACAGTGTGTCCATACCAACAGAAGACAAAGTAATCTGCAGTGAATCTTATTGACTGTCCCTTCTTGATCTCATATCTCTGACCGTTATCGTCAGTTACATTTTTGAGGTGAATGTGCCCACATATTTGGGGTTGATATTAATGCCATTATTGGGGAGTAAAGAAACGACGATATCGATATATCGGCCGATATAAACACATATTTTGCAATCATCTCTACTTGCACAGGTGTTACTTGGACACATCATCAGTGATGAACTCGGCTCATGGGGTGTGTCGGGTGTTTCATCATCAGACACCCATGCCCAGGTGTTTATCCTCCACTTGTCCAAGTGGTGCACTACTCCATGAAGCCTTTACAGCAGCCTCCATAATGTTCTTGGTGGCTTGTCCGCACTGCAGTCCTTTAACTCTAAGGGGTTGAGTGTGGGTGTTTTCTATAACAGCTACTGGCTCACATGGTTGATCACTCCATGGAGAGACCTGCGTATTTATCCCATTTGCGTTGATTTGCCTCTTCAATCCATTCTTTCCAGGAGACGGTGAGTTCCAGCCGGACCACTAATCAGTCATTTGTTGACTCTAATGTTAACACCATATCTGGGTGGTGCAAAGTGGTTGCAGTGTTTTCTGGGAACTTGAATTCCCATCCGAGGTCGACTTTGATCTGCCAATCCTGAGTGTAGGCAAGAAGCTCTCCTGATGAGGCTTGTGTTGCGTCTCCCCAGCTCTGATGAAGGTGATAGACAGTTTGGGGGAATGCTGGTTCTTGCTGTCTTGGATCGCTGTGCAGATCCTGTCTGCCTATGATCTCAGACCTTGGTCATGGCGCTAATGGTATTGCCCTTTCACCAATGCCTACAGACAGCAACTGAGGATGTGCTTCAAGGTGCTCCTAACAAACACTTGTGACAAAGATATGTCATGGAGCGGGATAACTGAACTGAAACTGGGTTAGGCCAACTAATGAGGGTAGTTTATTTTGTAGTATGGTGGACATGTGCTTGGTTGGGCAAAGGCCCCAACTTATTGCCAGGAATTTTGGGAGGGGCTCTCCCTGTTTCAACATGGCCTTGTGCACAAAGTCAGGTCCATAAAGAAATTGGTTTCTGAGTTTTAAGTGGTGGAACTTGATTTGGGTTCACAGACCTTTGGGATGACTCGAAACACATATAGCATATAGCCAGGCCTTATATGGCATTTTCATCTGAGCAATGCAGATTTTGAAGTTTGAATTCAACAGAATTGATATAGAGAAATTAGAAAAGTTGGATCAAAGTATAACTAATAATTACGACTTGGAAACAGAGTTTTCTTTCTGCCATATTGTGTGTACTCTTAAAGTGAACACAAACATATTTTCACCAGTGTGCCAGAGTTGAGCCCTGTGGATCTCACTCAGCAGCGCTCCTGCCCCAGCTGACTCAGTCTGATCTTTACTGCTCGTTCAGCTTCTGGCAACAGCAGGAGGAAGAAGTCTGGACAAATGATTAATGGACCCAACATCAAAAGATTTTTTTTTTCTCTCGTTCACTCCTTCCTGTGTTAACTGCTCTCTATTCTCATTAGAGAAACTTCACAAAGTATGTGTGAGTGACAGCACTCCCAATTTAAAAAATAGGTTTGTCTGTCAATCACAACCTGCCCCGTCAGCTTCCCGTGTTTCGCCTTTTATTCACCTTGTACTGGACACAAATTATTGAACTTGAAACTCTGCTGGTGGGGATGTGAATGTGCCCTTCCCAGTATGTTGCGCCTGAGAAGTCATGGTGTGAAAATGTCCATACAGAGGAACAAAAGGAGAGCATGTCTGGTGGGATTAGTAGTGTTGACGTCGAACAGTGTGAGCTCATGATTGCTTTTTTTTTGTTCTGTATGTGCAGATGTGGCACTGAGAGGTAAGGTTTGGGTACTTTATTGGCACTGGTGTCTACAAATGTCAAACAATACCCAGACTGTTTTGTTTTAGTTGAAAACACATTCAATATGGCATTTACAGTTTATTTTGGCTTCTCATTTCTAATCGTTTTAACAAGCCATGTCAGCTTGCCATTTAAAATTTTTTTATTCTTCTTCTTCGACACAAATGTCCATCAAAACTCCCAGACTCCTGGTGAATGTAGGAGCTGACAGTTATTGTAAGATTTTGTATTTGAGGTCTGCTGTTCATCTTTCAGGACTGAGACGCTCTCCTCCCCCTTTGTTTGTGTTTGTATGAAACAGGTACCGCGTCTGCTCAGTGAGGAAATCACTTGTGTTATGCAGATGAATGCGGACATAGTGTCACTGCAGCGAGTCTGAACATCTGCGTGTGACTGTGAGCATATTGGTGTGGGCTGATCCTTTGTGGTGGTGAGGTGGCCAGTCAATCATCTTATGGAGGAGCGAGCGTGCATGTGTGGGCACGTTGTAAGGCTCGACTTGATGTCCGCCTGTGACAGGTGTTAATTATTGGTTTGTAGTGTCTCTGTGTCTGTCTGTGGCTCACTGACTGACAGACAGACAGACATAACAATGGGCTGGTAGCATCAGGGCTGGACTTACAAAATGGAAATTGAATTTAGACAATTTGGGAATGAGACAACTAGCCTGTAACATGTTTTGTCATTTTGTTGGAGACCAAAAAACATTCTGCATGGTTTTCTTTTCTTTTCTTGGCCTTATTAATGGCTTAAAACATGTTAACTGTCTTTTTAGTGCTGGAATGTGTCCTATGTCCAGCATCTGAAAGACATTTCGATCTTCACATTTCCTTTAAACAAATGGTTAAGCAGCACAGTGAACAGTGTTGAGACATTAGCTCAGGATGGAGTCAGTTGCCAATTTCTTCTCTTTGCCTGCTACATGAACAGGATTTGCGTCTCACTTTTTGTGTGTGGCACCGGCTCCAGTTAGCCGTCTGCAGAATTTTGGCTCTCCTTCCCCATCAGTCTGTCATTCCATCAGTAGAGGGATTAGTGTGGTTTTGTATTTCCCAATGAATTCATCTACTGGGTTTTTAAGTATTTAAGCAGTGAGTTAGGGATGAGAGTAATCTTGGGGAGACACTCACTCAATCCTCGGGGGAGATATGTCTCCCTTCATTTAGGGATCGTCAGTGGAGAGCACTGATAGCAGCGGGCCGAGAGTAGAGCTCAGACCAGAGGCAGCGGCGGAAGAAGAAATATGGGGGATGTGATTGGAATTGAAGTGAGGAAGAGATAAACCCCAAAATGGTCTGAGTGTTGGTTTGTTTCAGTTTTTGGGGAAGTGGAAGGGGGGCTCTGATCAGGAAGATAGAAGTGGGGGGGAGGATTAGGAGGCATGAATGGGTATTAAAAATGCAACAGCCTGGGTGACATTTAATTTGGTAGTCATATTTTTTATGGGCTGCGAAGACGATCATCTGTGGAAGGATTTTCACTTGCGTAGTTAATGAAATGTTACATTTTCACACCAGTTTTGTGCCAATATATATTATTAAATATGTTCCTGGCAAAAGAGGAGAAATTAATGAATAATTATGACCACTGATGCCAAATTTTAAATCTGATAAATATGACAATCAGCAGCACCTCCCTCACTGGGAAGCCTAGCAGAGCCATTACCATACAGATATTTTTTACTATCTGATTGGATAGCCATCACAGCCTCAGGTGGGACATTATTTTTACATATTTTACTTACGGCTCTTAATATCCAGGCACAACTGTCACCTTACTCCAAATAATTCATCTGAAAACCAATTAAATACTAATTATAATTTTGGTTGTTTGGCCACAGGGTTTCTGGTAAGCAGCTCCAATAACTTTATTTAGCTGACCTGGTTACATCGCATGTTTATAAACTCAGCTGATCTTGTTACTTTTATTGTCAGCTGATGAGAAATCCTCCCCCCGAAACATGTACCAAATTTTTATTTTTCTATTGCTTATGTCCCTCTTATACATACCAGGGTGAATGTAAAATGAATGCGGAATGGTGTGAAAATGCTCATTTCCTTTTTAATGAAAGATGTCATTTTTCTGTGGGAGGGACCCTCAAATCTCTACCAAAAACGTGCATCTAAGTCATTCACAAACCTGGATAAACCAGTGCATACATTTTCACATTAATAACTTTTCAATCTTATCTATTGCTTTTTGTTTCCGCCATCTGTACTCGGACATTGCCCTTCTGTCCGGTACATTATCATGCTCTTCTGTTGTTTAAAAGGCTGTAAATTGAGTCTGCGAAAAGCTCCATTTTCACTAGTTTTTCTTCTAATTTTATATTTTGCTGCTGGAGAAGTAATGTTTTCATACAAATGTTTTTGAAATTGGTGCTACGTGAACAGAAAAAACAGCAAAAAGGGGCCTGCGACCAATTAACACGGCTGGTGGTTGACATATTGCAAGTTGGGGGGGGGGTGTAGTTTTTGGTCATCTGCTTTGAACAATATGGTGGCTGCCTAGTGACAAAAACACAGGTAGTGCTGTAGTATCAACTTTGTATCGAAACCATTTGAGATATTCAGTATTGGATATATAGATATGTGCAAATACTAGCCATACTGTAAAATACAAAGCTGGTATAAAATCGTCAAAATTGCCCTTTAATCGATGACCTTATTCCAGTCCTCCTGCTTTATATTTTGTTTTCTGTTAATTAAAATTGCATTTTTGATGACTTGCCAAACTCTAGTAACATTGTTATTCATCAAACCGTAAACCTAAATATTCAGAATGTTAATCCTGAGCCAAACGTATCTGCTGGTTGTTATTATGACCCTAACGGGCCATTTCTACAACGTCAGCAGAACTGCAAATATCCCTAAATAAGTTCAGACATATTCAAATTCTTTATATTCATGTTGCGTTTTAAGTGATTCACTCATTTTTGCTCTTGTGAGGATTCAAAATGTGTTTTACTCAGGTGTTTTTGTTGTTTTTTTAACACTGACACGAGAAAAGAAGCTGCCTGTAATCAGCACAAAATTTCTCCCGGCACACTCATAGTGGAGGAGATGTACCTTGAAGGTCACCTCTCTGGACAGAGATTGAAAGTGTGTGTGTGTGTGTGTGTGTGTGTGTGTGTGAGTGTGTGTGTGTGTGTGTGTGTGTGTGTGTGTGTGTGTGTGTGTGTGTGTGTGTGTGTGTTCATGCTGATCATGTAGCGTGGAGGTGAGAGCGAGCTGTTTGTCTCAGCAGTAAACTGTTCTCCGCTCTAATGATGCCGCCCTCTTCATCCATCTCAACCAGAGACGTTTTTGCCTCTCAGTACTAAGAGTAAATCCGATCTCTTCTCCTTTTCCCTTTCCTTCTTCTCACTGAACACCTTTTATTCACTCCTTCTTACCTGCTCCAGTTGTTTTACCTGAACGTAAGCTGGAACCGAGTTTTGAGCCGCAACTTACTCCCTTACTACCATCGAGTCGAAGTGTAACCTGTTGTGTCCTATCACAACTATTTCATTCAGGTTTGTCCCATTCTGTACCCCGTCGGCCACACTAATGTCGTAATCACGCTGCGGTGCACCTACGTGGCTGCAGAGGCGTAAATCGCGGGCGCGCTCACGCTCCGTCTGGCATCAGCCATTGCTCCAGCGTGGCCAGATTTGCGTGCTCCCCTCATCTGTTCAGTAGGTGGGGTTGCCATGGAGACATGCCATTCGCAGCGCTGCTGATGGGAGTGATCGGCCTGCACTGCGCACACACCGAAACACACACATACACTCATCAGGGGCTAAAAATAGAGGGCTGGCCTGTGCAGCCTCGCTCTCTGAATATTGATCCTTTTCTAATGATGCCTCTGAGGAGAAATGAAAGAGGGCAGCGTATCTGAGCACTGGACAGGGCTTTCATTTTGGAAAAGGGTGTGCTAATGCTGACGTATCATTTCTCTCTCATTAGCCTGATTCATCCCTAAAGCTCAGGCTGTTTTTTAAAGTGCAAATTTCTTCACCGCTTCGTCTTTTGAAAACGTGTTGTACATCCTCAGAGGCGCCAGGTGTTCCTCCAAGAGGTCACACTCCTCAAGCCGCTGATTAAACCGCACCATTAACCTAATATGTTCATTATGTGAGGAGACACAGGGCAAGATTGATGTCAGGTTCTACAGGTAAATCACTTCTCATTTGTATCTGTCGCGCACCTGGCTGCTGGAGGGTCGTTTGTCTTTGTTATCACTCCTCAATGAAGAGTTCAGTGACCAGTGTCACCTCAGCAGAGAGACAGGTTTGTCGCGTTTTGCACACGGAATGATTTCCAATTTGAAATTCAGGGAATTTTGAGCTTTAATTAGACAGCCAACAGTAGATAGATGATTGGAAATGACGGGAGAGAGAAAGATGGGGAATGACTCCCAGTCAGATGTGAATCGGAGGAGATTGTGGCCCTCAAACCCGACCACTCACCAACATTTTACCTTGCTTTCACATCTGTGGGTCAGTTCAGTCCGAACTACAGCTAAGAAATTATGCAAAAACACGAGGTGAAGGCAACATACCACCTTCTTCTCACTTTCTGACTGATCAGCAGAACCCTCATGCCTCTTTCACGCTGGCAAAAAACCCATTAACACCCAATAGCATCTGGCTTCTGTGAAAAGCCACCATTGGCCTTCATTTCTGGGTCAAATGATTCTGCAGTAGTCATAAGTGTTCATCAGCTCTAGCTTCGATCAGCAGTGATTCGAACACGACGCTGAGGTGGACATGCAATCATTTGCTCACTTCCCAGTGCGATGTGTGCTGAAGTTCTGGATGTTGGTGCATAAATACTTTTCCATCCGGCTCCGTTCAAGCAGTGCTCGGACATTGTTCAGTTGGTGTTTAGTCTGAGGTTATCCTGAAATAAAGATATAGTAAGTCAAGTAACCAACATCGTCACTGGCCTCCATGCGGATTTCTACTGTTCCCGATTGTGTTGTGACGTGTTTGTGAAACACCAGAACAAAACAAAACAAAAACAAAGGCAAACTATAAATCTACTGGCAATTGGAGAGGAGACTTTCACCTATTTTAGTGGCATAACCTGTGCTTAAACAGCCTTCAATTCATGTGCTTATGCTGTAAAACTGGGATAAATCTGTGGTTGGTCTGCTTTGCTTTCACAGCACAAACAAACCACTCCAGAGTCCCAGTGGAACCAGAATGAGGCTCAGGGCAGGATTAGCCTGCCAAAGGATACTGGGGCAAATACAAGCCGAGGGCCCCTATTAAAACTGCTATTGATTGATTGATATACTTGTATTTCAAACACGTAAAAACAAAAAAACATTTCCTACCCCTTAGTCATATAACTAACTAAGTCATTATTTGTATACAAAAATATTATTTTTATTTCAGAATCTTATTTACATGTACTATCTATACATACATATATATACATACGTACACATGTCTACACGTACACAACTACTTGTGATCTTATACATAATTAATTTGTTTTTATAAATACATTGTATGACATATTCAATCCGAATAGAAATAGCCAAACTTCTCGCGTCTCGTCTGCTTATGTATGTCATGTAGAGGCTTCCAGATTTAACTGAGACTGTGAAAAGTGCCTTGTAGTACAGTTGGGGTTAAGTATTTCTACAATTTTATATCACTTATTTTGTGATTACATAATTGGATATAGATTTTTAACCTGGACCTCACGATGAAATATAGTAAGAATGCAGAAGCTGCCTGAGGGCTTGGACCATTTCCGTTTTTATCGTGCTTTAGTGTTGCTTGGACAGAATTCGGCACCAACATGGTATCATTTGGCACAATGCTGAATCGGCCAATCAAAGATGAAAGGATTGCCGTTATGATCCGTCTTTATTATATCATAAACTGTGGTGCTTTGGCTTCTTGTAAACCTTCAGACTCTTGGATCTCATGCTTAGACTTGACTTCCTGGACTATACCTATTGTCTCACCTGTCCCTAAGCAACACATGACTGTTGTCCGTCAAAATAATGCTTCAACCTAGCTGTGAGAAGCATTCAGTTCATCACACAGGCCTTGAAGAACGTAATAAAAAAAAAAGGAAATTCGGATGCACCAATTTGTTGTGAAATATCACTGAAGAGGAGCTGAATACCAAGGGAGCAAAACATTTGCACTGTTCATTTTTTGACTGATTTTCTTAGATGAAACAAGATAAACAGAACCAGAGGTTAACAGTTTTGCATTTCTGAGTATCTCCGTCTCTACCAGCAGACGATGGTGGGGTTTGTTTTTTTTTTGCTCCCACCAAACTAGTGTGGTGCCAGACGCTGCCATCACGAGGATGTGTCTAATTACATCTGCCAAGGTGCAAAAGCGATCAGCGAAGCTTTAATTATACGTATCTCGCCCACTCTTTCTGTCTGCCGCGCTCGTGCCCACATGTGTGACAGCTGAAATCATTAAACACGTCGAGAGGAGAAGACGGGAGAGCCGAACGAATGGGACTGAGAATTGGGAGTAAAAAGTGGGAGGTCTCAGCCATGTTGTAAATGTGAATTTCATTGTCATTAGTAGGGGATTGTTTGAATAGATGTGCTGCTTATCTCCTGTGTGTGTGTGTGTGTGTGTGTGTGTGTGTGTGTGTGTGTGTGTGTGTGTGTGTGTGTGTGTGTGTGTGTGTGTGTGTGTGTGTGTGTGTGTGTGTGTGTGTGTGTGTGTGTGTGTGTGTGTAATGTGAAGTAATGAGGTTCAGCACAGAGGGTTAATGAAGTGCTGCATTAAGACCAGTTTGGTAAATTGCTGTCGGGTTGGCTCATTGGTAAAACAAAGAGGATCAGCAAGTCCCCACATTGAAATTATCCTTAAAGAGAAAATTCTGGTTTCACAGAAAACCTAGTATTTTTTTTTTTTTGTAGCTTTGGCCACGATTCTTCCCGTCAGCGATTATAACATATTCACCACATTAAATGCTGAGGTCTATGAACGCTTTAACATTTTTAATGGGGTAAGACAAGGAGGTCCGAGTCTGCAAGAAACACGAGCAGCCAAACGATAATGCAGCATTTAAACCGTCAGGCTAGCATTAACTGAACTTTTGAGGAGGAAAAACAAATATGAACAGTAGAGTTATCACTTTTTATGCCTTTTGTGCAGAGAAAAAAGAAAACAACATAACAAAAGAAAGCACCCTATCTCACAGTGTTTAAAGAAAATGAGAAAAATTACCGCCAAATGTTGATCAGGGTCTGGGTCAAGACCCATCCTCCCATCCCATAACCTCCTTAGTGGATGTAATAATGCAACATCAACTTAGGCTAGAGATAATATATTTACTATTTTGTATACAGCTCAGTTTTGATCCATATTACTGTGTGTTACTACAGGCTTTTTCATGCTGATGTGTTGTTTCTCCTCCAGTGTGAATTTTAAAGAGCCGGAAGCGGTGCGAGCGCTGACCTGCACCCTGCTGAAGGAGGACTTTGGTCTGACAATCGAGATCCCTCTGGAGCGCCTCATACCCACTGTGCCCCTCCGTCTCAACTACATCCACTGGGTGGAGGATCTCATTGACGGCCAGAAGCAACCACGCAGGGGCATCGACATTGGTACCACCACCACCACCACCTTTTCTGTAATATTGTGTCCATCTTTCCATTGTCTGACAGGTGTCTCTTTCATCATCCAAATTAATTGAGCCAACATTTGTTTTTTTCTGAGTAATTTCCTGATCAGTCCTGGCATCAGTGATCTACTCTGATTTTTACACATGAAGGTACAAGTAAGAGGAAAAGAGAAGTATCTCGACTTTGGACTGGATATAGTGAATGCAAACATCTTAACAAAAATGCAAATATGCCTCCCATAAGTAAGAGTTTGAGACCTGTGCCCTTGTTTATTCTTGATGTTGCTGCCAGCAGCTCAGAGCGGCACACAAGTAAATGTCAGTCGGTGCTCCCAGCTGGTGCACATGAGCCCAGTCACTTCCAGTGTTCCCAGCACTTACTGGCCAAATCCCCGTCCACATGTCACAGCTTGTTTGCCATTCTGTCTGTCAGCGAAGAAGCTCTCCATCTTTGCGTGTGTGTGTGTCCTCTTAAGGCCCTCCAGTCACTGATTGGTGACCCTTTCGATCTCTCTGTAAGCAGATTGAAGCTGTCTCCTCCTTGATGGATCACCGCTGGGTGTTTCCTTTACTAACCGGTGCCACCTTTGTCTGAAACACGACTGAATAATGCAGCTCAGCTTGTCATATGTGAATGATTCAATAACAGCTGTTGGAACTGACAGTTATTGTCCATTATGGACACTAAGTTAAAGATAATGCGGTCCAATTACCGTTTACTATAAACCCCATATTTCCATATTGCTCAATGAAAGTCATGACCATTCATCATCTTAATGTGTTTGTGTGTTTGCTCAGGCACTGGGGCGTCTTGTATCTACCCCTTGCTGGGAGCCACAATGAACGGCTGGTACTTCCTGGCCACAGAGGTGGATGACATCTGTTTCGACTACGCTACAAAAAATGTGGAGCAGAACAACCTGTCTGACCTCATTAAAGGTGAGCGTGGTGCACTCATCCTGAAGATCAGTGGTGCCTCATCACAACCACAATATCTGTCAAACTAATAATCTACAATTGGTCAGACAAAATAAGCAATGTTGTTCCCATAATCTCTCACAGTTTTGTCACATTTTATACATTAAGCAATTGATAAAGTTTAGCCAGCTACAGGTTTTAAGGGCAGCGTAGCAACAGTGTTGCTGTCCGAGCTTGGTCATTTTGTGCCGTGTAGCTTGAAGTGTGAACATAAGCCCACAGTTTTTGGACTGAGAACCAAAGATTATTTTTTCATTCCTAATTGTCTGAACATTGTAGCGCTGTCATGATCAGGTAAAATGTTCCATTCACGTATCCCTGCCTCACCTCTGTCCTAGTTGTCAAAGTCCCGCAGAAGACTTTACTGATGGACGCCTTGAAAGAAGAAACGGAAATAGTGTACGACTTCTGCATGTGCAACCCGCCTTTTTTTGCCAACCAGCTGGAAGCAAAGGTAACAGTCTCCCTGCCCTTCACAGTTTAAGCTTGTGTCCAGTTTGAACATTTAAATCCAACATGAGTGGACTTCTCTGAACAGTCTTTGGCTCACTGAGAGTAAACAGAGCACTTGTTGACCTGACGTGAAACACTATTTGTTTGCACGATAGTAACAGGCCTTTAATAGGATTTCATCGTAATCTCTGTCTGTCTTGTTGCTTTCACTCCAGGGGGTTAACTCCAGGAACTCACGGCGACCTCCTCCCAGTTCGGTAAACACAGGCGGTGTGACAGAGATCATGGCGGAGGGCGGGGAACTGGAGTTCGTCAAGAGGATCATTCATGACAGCCTGCAGCTCAAGAAACGCTTGCGGTGAGGGAACGAACGTGATTTTTTTCATCTAGTTGCAACTGTATTTTTGCCTTTCAAGCCCAATAATAGACAAGAACTGTATGTATTCTGGGTTACGCAGCTATGTGAACTGGCAGATGGATGAAAAAGGAGCGTTGCAGTTTTGTCCTCTTTGAAGTGGCTCTGAGAGGTTTAAATGGCTGCTAAGAGTTCCACTAGAGGGGAGACACCGAGAGCAGAATCGTGCAGATGGGTCGCTGCTTCACACTGATGGAGCTGTCACCCAGAGTTGGTTTAATGATTTTGGCACACACTCGCCCGGCGCTGTATCTGGGAGCCCACAGGGAACAGCTGTGTTTGGGTGGGTGGGGGTGTCTCCAGCGGCCGTCACTTTACCCTCCCCCGTTACCAGGGCTGTCACGGGGGCAGCAGAGTGAGACACACACATAGAGAGAGCTGCAGAGTAGTGCTATTAAAACTGATTAGACATGCCACACCTGCTTGGCCTACAAGGGAGTACAGTGTGTGTATGTGTGTGTGCTGCATGCTGTGGTGTGTGTTTGCATGACGCGTGATGAGAGGGATCTGATCTCTACACCTGCCTGCTCTTGTGCGGCTAGAAGAAAAGGAAGTGAAATTGAACCCGGTCTTACTGAACAGGTTTGAGGTTCGAGCCAAACCAACCGGAGCTGGTTGTCACTCCCTAAAGCAGGCTGGGACACCAGAGCCTCCAGGTGTCCATGGAAACACGGTGCCAGCTTCACCGATTGGTCCTTTGAGATGCCCCACACCACCCCGCCCTGCTCCTCTTTCCTTCTTCTTTCCACTGAAGTGTAATTACTGTCAAACAGGAGTAAGCCACCTCAGCTCCCAGGATAACAACCGTCCAAATGCCCCAAAAACCCAGTTAGAAGTGAGGTAATACTCCTCATTTATCATGCCATTGATATGAAAATTACCATCTCTGGTAATAAGATTGTAATCACACGCCTGTGCTTCAACATGTGAGGAGTAGAAGGATGAATATGGATGCAAATGCAGCTGCACACTTGGGGATGTTTTGAAAAGCCGCCAGTGAAGGAGCTGCTCTGGGTGTTTCCTCCCCACTGTGACAAAAAGTGGAGGAACATCTGTGAATATTAGAGCTCTTCAATATTTCATTGTGTCAAGTGAGGCTGACATGTTGCTCACCCCTCTGGGCATCTTTGTACCTCCCAAACCTGATTTACAAATCAGCGTCCTTTCTCACGGTCACACACAAGTTAAAACAGCTTTTTAAAATGATTTCATCTACAGTAGCAGGGTGTGACTGTAGCTTTGTACATTCAGGGATGTGGCTGTTTTAAAAGGAGTTATGTTTGACGCCCTTAAACCAAAAATATTAAAGCAGGAATGTTGTTTTAGGGCTGCAACTGACTGCAGATCATTTTTCTAGATTAATGGATTCGTTGTTTGGTCAAAAATATGTCAAAGAAGAAAAAGTAGAAAAAAAATTATTATTTTTTTTTTTTAAAGCCAAAGATGATGTCCTCAAAAATCAAATTGTGTCCACAACCAAGAGATGTTCAGTTTACAGAGGATCTTTACTTTTTCTTTTTTTAAACAACTAATTGATTAATCATTTGTCAGATTAGGAAACATACTTGCTGAAAAGACCTTGATTTTTAACATTATTTGGTGTTTAATCTCATGTAAACCAAAAGCCTTTTAATATATGAATTGATAATCGTGTCACTATGTTTATTTGTACTTGAAAATTGGCCAGACTGGCTTCCTGATGCGTTCATCTCTCCTCTATCTTCCCCGGCTGGACTCTACTGCCTATTGATCAGGCCCAACCTCATCTCTTTATTGCACAGCAGAGATTATTGATCAGGCCTCCACTAAGGGAGAACATCAAATCAGCTTTTCCTCCGCTGCAGACTCACCCGGATGTTTTTCCTGTCTCTCATGTTTTACTTGGTCTCCGTGTTGCTCCCCAAAGCTCACCTTGGCTCGTTTGATCTCTGCGTGGCGCAACAGCCTCCGACACGCAGCTGGTTAATATGGCTTCTTCTTTCTGCAGGTGGTACAGCTGCATGTTGGGGAAGAAATGTAGCTTGGCGCCTTTGAAAGAGGAGCTGAGGAAACAAGGGGTGAGTACCAAACGCAGATGCATCTGCATCTGCATCTGCAGCCACAGCTTTTGATCATACAGGAAAGAGCTCCTTCTGTTCAGGGTCACATGATAGCTTGTTAAAAAAATCTCTGTCTCACTTGTCAAACTCTTCTGGGACTGTGCGTTGATGTTAGAAAGTCAGAGCAGCAGAGAAATCTCACACATCAGCTCTTTCTAACATGTGCCAGCTAGGCAGCATCACAAACAAACGAGCCACGAATGAGCTGATTTCTGTTAGCGGTGCATGACCGGATCACATGGCACTCTGTAGCTAACATGCATTAGCGTCATTAGCCCAACTAATAACCCGGCACATGACTCCTGACTGCTGCAGGCCTCTGGTCCGGTGCCAGTCACTTCAGTCACATGCTCAAATAAAAAAAGAGGAGACTTGAGCCCCCTCGTCTGCACCTGCCATCCCTCAAAGCTCCTCCAGAGGTTTTAGGGTGCTGTCGCTGCTCATCAGAGTGAGTGCAGCCTTGGCAAACGTCCAGAGAGGAGACTTATCCCGATTTTTTTAAGTGTGTGTAAACAGAAACCTTGCCTGGTTGATATGCTAATGCTTTCATCACCCATTACTTGATCTCCTCTCCAGCGTCTCCTCATCCCTCTTTGTGTTTTTTAATTTAGCAAATGTGCAGGTTGGTGACTGTCTCAGATACCGAGCTCCTTAACCTCTGCCCTTTTTATCTAAGTGACCCTCGTATTTACTGAAGGGGTCCTAAGAGACAGTGAAAGTGCTCTGTTAGCACAAGGGTTTTCACACCGTGTGTGTGTGTGTGTGTGTGTGTGTGTGTGAATGTTTGTTTTTTCACCCACAATTAGAGATGCTCACAGCAGGAAAAATGTTTTTGATTTTTGTTCACTGGCCTTCAGCAGACCTGCAGACTGAGCATGCCAAGTTTGCGTCACATGTGGAGGGTTTATCAAGTGTTTTGTAGGATGAAGCTTCAGAGTAAATTCAGTTGGAAAGTATTTGGTTATGTAGATATGTTTTACATTTTATCTCATACTTTCCATCACATAATCTAAAAACTCAGGCTTACTAGCCAGCTGCCTCAGTGGCTCCAGCTCTGAGAAGGTTTAATTATGGTATGAGATTATTTCTTTCTTATCATTTTATTCAATGGGCAATTAATTTTTAATATCGGTGTTGATTGATTAGAATGGTAGCACTATAATTTCCATGTTTTCACAAATTAATGCAATGAATCTTGATAGGGAGGCAACCATATCTTTCAAACGGATGTTAAATCACAAGATAAAATATTAGTATTTCAGGTAATGTTTTCCCCCTTGATTTTTGCCTTTATAGCATAATCCAGGATTTGACAACAGTTCAACAAAATAACAATAAAAAATAAAATAAATTGTCATGTTTGATATTATTCACCTTGCCCTCAGACTAGTAAACTGCACAATACATAGTTGGACTTGAGCACATCCTTTAACCCCACCCAATTTCTCTATACACTTGAGCTTCAGCTCAGAAACGCCATTGTCTTACCAGTGCCCGATCAAACCTGCACATTTCCAACTCTCAGCAGGGAAGGAAGGAAGATGGCTCACTTCTTAGCGACATCCATCATCAACTCCTGAAAAACAATGTGTTTAATATTCATGGCTATGTATCGAACTTGGATACTTTAATGGTACAAACCGGAGTATTGTCATTCAATACCAAATTTCAATATCTATGGAGTTCATCTCATTGGTGTCAGTGAGCCAATAAGCATGCAGCATGCTTGTTCTACGGAGGTCTAATGGCGTTAGTGATTGGCAGTCTTGAGGCAATGAGGAAAAAAGTGCATTTCAATTGCCCCAGGCAAGCATGCAGTCCTTATTGTTGAGCCCTGTAAACATATCATTTGGAGAACTCTTAACACAGCCAAAAATAACTCTCTCAAAAATAACATCACAACCAAAAACTAAAATGTGATCACCGGCAAGAGAAAGGAATCAGGTTTTTGACCGAACATGATCAGTTTCTGTGCTCTAATTACTGTCTAAAAATGTTGATAGATATTTTCTTGATTATCTGAAACAATTTATTTTATACGTTTTTCTTTATTGTTTAATTATATTCTTCAACTTTATGCCATCAGTGTTGTGTCAGTTTTCCCCCTATGGTATCAAATATCTGTGTTTGGAAATAAGAAGTGAAGTTTTTTCTTTTTTCTCAGGTTCCTAAAGTGACGCACACAGAGTTCTGTCAGGGACGGACCATGCGATGGGCGTTGGCCTGGAGTTTCTACGATGATGTGATTGTTCCGGTGAGTCTGTGTAGATCTTGTTTCTCTCCCCTCGTACACTGCTGCACACTCCAGACTCAACAGATTGTTTTGTGCTCATTATGGCTGAGGAATGAAATTCAGCACCTTTTTGTAGTATTTGAAAAATAGAGTTGACATTTGATACCTTTTTAAATAAAAACACAGATGAGTAATCTCAATCGTCCATTTTGCTGTGTAAGCTGCCCCCTTTTCCTTCTGCTGGCTGTTTCCAAAACGCCACGGCCTTCTCCTCAATTATGCATCCTCTCGCCCCTCTGCAGACTTACCCTCTTTCCCTCCAGCCCCGTTCCATTAGAAGCACTTATTCCGTCCTCTGGGGAGACGTTTATGTGATTTTTTAACATGCTCTACCCAGGCAACAGTTGCCAGGGCAGGACTGTTTGCGTACAACACCGAACCATCTTCTGGTCTGGACAGTGAGAGAGCTGGAGGCAGGCACAGTGAGAAACAGTTATAGGACTAAGAATAGTGTTGGAGTGACGACAGGTGGAGGTGGGAGGGAGTCAGCAGGTGCAGCTGAGGCCATGTGACGAGGGCTGTTTTGTTGTGTTGTTGGACTCGTCTCTGTTTTGGCCTTTTCAGCAGAAAAGCAGTTGAGCAGAATGATTGGCCTACATTTCCTCCTGCGACCCTCCTCCACCACTTTCATGCACATCCATCGTCAGTTACACTCAGGAGCTGCTCGCCTTCATTGCAAGGCAGACCCCTCCAGCACGTGTGTTCAGCGCGCGGGTGTGCGTGAACGTGTTTACATGACAGAGATTTCTGCATGTGTAATTCCTTGCATGGCTGAGTACCTAATTCTGCCTGCATGTGTGTGTTCATGGTATATGTGTATGTATGTATGTATGCGCATGTGGGTGCTCATTAATGTTACATATAGACTTTAACATATGTGACACGCATGCAGCCGTGACCTACTTAACCCTCTTCTTACCAGGTCAGCCTGAAGACCACTATTACTGTTGTTACTTTGCAGTCATCTTCTCTTTCTTTCTCTTCTCCTGGTTTGTTTTGAGTTTATTTATCTCTGGATTCACAGTATTGACAGGAAGACACCCTCAGTCAACAGTCTTTGGTATAAATAGATTTTAAAATGAAGTTCAGCTTTAAGTTGCAGCTGCCTGTGACAGCAGCACAAATGCAACAAAACATAAATTGCAGGATGCTAACGGCTACTTGTTTGGCATTTGTTTTCATGTAAATGATCCACTTTTCCCAACGAAGGTCACAAATATTTAATTTAATTTTCAAAAGACAGGTCAACTTTTCTATTCATTCAATCTCCTGAACAACATCAAACCATGACTCATTCCCTGGAAGATCAGCTTTAAAGGGGAACTAACGCACCCAAATGTCAGAATGAACTGGTTGGCTGTCAAGTTGCATTATGGGTAAGGCTGGATTACACTCCCAAACAGACACATACACGGACACCGCGTTATGTGTAATATTTTTATTTATATTACTTTCTGTAGTCTGCTTATAAGACTTGTTCCACACATGCTCAGACATATTCCATAGTTCCTGGGTCTTCAAGAGGGAGTCCTCAGAGTTACTGCAGAGGGGCCAACAAATTATTGTTTACTTATATTGTGAACGTTTTTTTATTTATTCCAAAAAAGTTACTTGTCGGAAAATAGACGTTAACATGAAAACACCATATAAGATACATTTTTTAAAGCAAGCTAATCCAACCACATGCTAAATCGCTGCGTTTGATGTATCCGTAACAGCAAACTAGTCAAGCTAACTAAATATTATTAAATCATAATGGCCAGTTATCTGTATCATTATCCAAATGGTAAGGACATTCTTGTGAGCCACAGTGGGTTGTTTTGTCCCCACCACCTCAGAAACGACCCAAGAAAGTGCAGATGGTAAGGTTAACCAGCTAACATTAGCCATGCTACAGCTGCTGCCGACTTGTTTATACACAGCACTATCAGCTGCCATACATGTTACTCCAGCTCCACTTTAATATGCAACAGAATTCTATATAATATATCTAATAGGAGGTTAATTAAGGGGTCCTTGGCCTGAAAAACGTTTAAGACCCCGTAATAGGTTGTTGTAGCAGTCTGTGCTACTTCGTTGTCTGCTCCAGTTTCAAAAAGACTGCTTCGTCGGTTTTTATCTTCTTTTCTTCTACATGTATCCTTTGTGAGTGTGATGTGATCGGAGTTCAATGCTTTGTCTTGCACAATGTTGCTTAGGTGCATCACAACACAGTTGTTTGGAGTGGCATCTCACAGTGTCTCATATGGTTGACTTTACAGTCGATTGTCAAAGAGAGGATTTTCTTTACTGCATATAGTTATGGTATGGTTTGACCTCCAGGTCCCCACAGATCCTCCAACAGTTGTTGTGCACTTAGCTTCTGTTCTGGAGTGTTATAAAGACATTGAATGATACATTTAAAGGTGGAATGATATTGAGTCTTGAGGTTCCCTTCATCACCGAAAGGTAAGATGGATAACTGGAAAGAATGGATAGGCTGAAGGGGAGGAAGTGAGCTGATAAAGAAATCCAGCAGAAACAGACAAAAGGTTGGAGACTGTGGATTGTGAGATTAGAGCACTTACAGGCAGAACAGACTGCTGAAGGCTGCCAGGCTTTATCTGAGCCCTGAGGCAGGTTGTTGATGCTTATACAGGCCTAGAGGGGTCCAGGAAGGTCCAGAGTTCAGGAGTCCGTGCAGGGGGTTCTGGGAGTGGACACAAAGGAAACAGGGGTTTGGAGGAGAGGGTTGATCAGAGTATGACTTACAATGTTTGCCTGGAGGTGAAATCTGCAGCATTTTGTTTCTCCATTGTGTGTCTGTGTGTGCTCTCAAGAGGTCAAGATGGATGATTGGATGACATTACATCTGAAGAGAACAGCTCTCATTGGACCCTTACGCTTTTACTGTGCCTGGTTTTCAAAATTAGGGCAGGCTTTTATTATGAGGTTGTCATTTACCGAGACTGTGTGTGTGTGAGGTGAGAGTGGATAAGTGGGATTAATAATGGAGTGAAAGAGCAGCAGAGTCAGAAGAGGATGTGATTCAGTGGAGAGGTGTGTGTGTGTGTGTGTGTGTGTGTGTGTGTGTGTGTGTGTGTGTGTGTGTGTGTGTGTGTGTGTGTGTGTGTGTGTGTAAAAAACTGCACATGTGGATTTTCTTGCTCTTTGTCTGTGAATCTATGTTCATATCTGTGCATGTTGACTGTGTGTGTGTGTTTGAATCTGTGTCAAGGATGCTCCGTACAAACAGACGGGTTTGGCTTGATGGATTTTATTGATTTCCGTTCCTTGTACAACGAGCTGCAGGGCTCGCCGAGCGTGGAGGAAAAAAGGGGAGAGACGAGACGTCTGTGTGAAACAATGAGAAATAAAAGAAGCTCTAACAAGCAGCCAGACGAGGCAGCGTCAACCCATTAATTAAAGATGTCCATCTCTCTTTTAAATGCCCATTTACAAAGAACATATAATTGACTAAAAATCAATAGATGATGATTGAAAAACAGGAAACTTTGTCAATAAAAATGAAGCAGATGCAGGGAGGATGTGTGAATGAATGTATTAAACTTAAATGAAAATAGCAGAGGAATATAAAGTAAAACAATATTTTACAGACTACAAAGTCCTCTGATGTATTAACCGAGTAACGATTAATCCAAACTTGACTCTCAGATCAGTACAGCAGTGGGAAGGTCACAGTCTGCTCCTTCCCTCTGCCGTTTGTAGGTCAGTCGGCCATGCTGTCTGCTCCGTCACAGTACAGTGCAGCCGCAGACCCCTGCTGTCTCCCTGCTTTCAGTCAGCCTGCAGTGACTTTGCGAGTGCGGCGTCGGCATATTGGTTGCAGTGTTTCTCGTCAGGGACGATCGCTGCAGAGCGTCTGTTGTATGCAGACACGGTTGGCTAATGACCTCCACCGCCATCACAGCGTGACATTAGAGGCGATTAGATTTATGGAGCAGCTTTTAATTCAAGGCAGTTTCAGGAGGAGCTCACGTGGTTTGACCGCCATCTTGTGGTGTGTAGTGAACATGCATCGCTGCAACTGATAACTCATCATAACTAACAAGGATCTGTCTATCTTCCTGAGCAAAAGTATATCTTTTGTAGGTATTTTAAGGCTTTATAAGACGATAAGTAAAAATTGCGTTGCATATTGTATATCACTGACCATATATATCTTAAGATAATAAGAATATTATGGATTGTAGCTACTATAAATTAAAATCCAGCTGTTAAACTATTTTAATTAAATGTGCAGTCTTCGTTTTCGTCAATTAAATAAAATTATATACCGCTATGACTTTGTAATATATATCTTAAGCTGTTAAGAACTGGGTAAAGACTGACCAGTGTTTCCCCTAGGATGGAGTTGTGGCAGTGGAGGTGAGTGTTCGCCCGCGTGCAAAAGCAAAGCGCAAAGTGCACCCTGCCAGGAGGTTTCTATGTGTCTGTCGCCACCAGGGGGTCTCTTTGGGCTTAAGTACATAACAGTACATTTGTGCACAGTAATGAGCAGGGGAAATGTCTGTCTAGCTTACATATGAGGTGTCTCAAACTTTAGGAAAATACACTTTTATTGAACACAAGAAAAGTGTTAATCTTTAAAACAATTTTTGACAATAATTTCACAAAAAATATATTAACAACCAACCATATACAGTAAAATCACATAACACAAATACTAGAACAGTCAAAAAGGTCTGTGCCTCTGTGAAGTAATCTGTCAGCAACTTGAGATTGACAGCTTTCACGCGTCACAGTGGCCCTCGCGCATAGTAATGCTGCGTTCGAGACGGAAGGAATTTTCTGATTTCCTACTAGAAAAAGTACACTAGAACGCCACTCAAAGTCCGAGTCCTTACTTGTGAACTCAGCACAAATCCATCCACCCTGAATGATAATCCTGAATCTGTGATCAGTGTTGCTCGCTTCATGGTTGACATCTACCCGGTGCTTGTTAAAATCGTTGTGCTGACATTATAAGTAAACTCAAAGTTTCTCGTCGCACCTTCTCAAAACCTGCCGCGAACGTTACCTCCGCTGTGGTGTATGCTGAGAGACAGCGCAGCACGGAATAGCGGAGTTTAGCAGGGCGCATCACCTTTGATCACCATCAACCGGTAACGGTATATCTGGATGAATGTAGTGAAGGAGACCGCTTGCGAAGTTTCTTTGACAGAGACGATGATAGTTGCCAAGCATAATATGACAATAGAACCATGGACACTTGCAGCTGAAATTGTTATATTAAAGAGCAGCTTACAGCTGTAAGAAATGGCGTAACAGGCTTCAGTCACTCTGATGGCTTTACTATTAGCCATCTATTTTTACAATATTTATAGTTGTTGTTGGTTTTACACACCTCCAGGTTTTATTATATCTATAGGTTTGTAAGAAAACATAATTTATAGCTAATGTCTAAAGAATTTGCGATATTTTATGTGTGTACACACACACACTTATTATCTACTGTGTCAGCACTGTGTCTCACACCCCTCAAAGTGAAGGTGGAAGATAAAAACATCACACATCCTTCATGTGTAAGTAAAATCAGAACAAAATATGGTTATCTAACTGAGTTTGAGCTGGCGATTTTGTTGTAGTTTTGGTTCTGGATTTGTGACTTTTTCTGGGCGTATTATTTCTTGATTACAATTATCACTTAAGTCATGTCTAGCCTGTGATTTAGAATGCCTCCAAATGTCAACGACAACTAAATTCAGTCTGCAGCCTCAGAGTTTCTCAACCAGCTATTCTGCCCCGATATGTGACTTAAACCCACAGAAGAGCACAAGAACACAATAAATAACAAGGTAACAAAAGAAGCTAAATGTATCAAAAGTATGACATGAATGAAGTGGGTAAAGTCAGAAATATCGGCACAGAGTTGGCTAAGAACAGCATTAACAGAGCTGTAAATATTTTCAGGGGCAGGATATCAGTGAAATCTAATCTTTAGAATGTGATGCTGTTTTATTTGGCTGGAACATGAATGATTCTCATCATTTCTGACTGATATCAGAATGAATCATGTGCTTCTCATTTATGTTGACTGTGATACCGCAGGTATCTTGGCCATCATTGACTTTACGCATGCTGACAGTCTTGTTTGACTGCCACTCTGTTCCTCTGATGAACTTACATGATGTGAAGCTGTGTGTCCTTTGAATTTTTAAAATGCTCAAATTATTTTCTCTGTTGTTTAATTTTTTCCTAATCTCCATCTTTTATATCAGTCTCCTCCCAATAAGAAGCGTAAACTGGAGAAGGCACGGAAGCCCCTGTCGTTCACACTACCAGAGGCAGGACTGAAGGAGCTGCAGGCAAAGGCCAAGGGTCTAGGCGGTGCTGCCCACGGCCCTGTGGAGAGCATTGCTGCACTGCTGGAGAAAACACTCACTGACCTGCGGGTAAGCTTCCGGGCTGAACCGACACTGTTAGAAGAGGACAATTAAAGCCCAGTTTCACCCTAGCTAAAGTCAAAGGACTTGGGGGACATTAGATGTGCTTAAATATTCTCAGTCAGGTTCTTTGACCACAGTAACACACCTTACATCTCCAGTAAACCTCATCAACAGTCTGATTGTCTTCTGTGTGGTTCTGCAGGTGCTGCACAAACGTATCCCATGCAGTAAGGAGGAGCAGAGCCTCTTTCTAACTGCCGTGGAGAACACATGGATCCACGGACGACAGAAGAGACGGGAAAGGTCGCGTCAGTTGCGAGAGCTTCCCAGGGCGCCTCACTGTGCTGGAACCAGCTCTCAAACCGCTGTGGCCACAGCTGCTCCTGCTACAACTCCTGCAACTCATGACCAGTCTGCCTCCACTCAAGACGGCAGCACCCAAGGTGACAGCGCTGAAGATAAAACTACGTCTGCAGGGGAGCGAGCTGGTCAGCCAGTAGAGCAGGCTGGCAACGGCGCAACAAGAGAACAAAAAGAGGTCTTAGAAAATGTTTCGGCTGAAGATGTGAACATGGAAGCAGGGCAGGAAACTGTCCCAAAGGAAGCGCCTGCTGCAGCCAGCGAACCGCCCTCCAAGCGACCCCTGAGCCCGGGTGCAGTCGAACGCTTCCTGTTTAAGTGTCTGCTGAATGTGACGCTGGAGGAGCGTGATGTGGTGATTGAGATGCACTGGGTCGAGGGTCAGAACAAAGACCTGATGAACCAACTGTGCACTTACCTGAAGAACTCACTTTTAAAGTCTGTTGCAAAGTCCTAAACGGAGAGAAAAGAACAAAAAACAGGTCCTTTTTTATTTTTAAAACGGTAGAATCAAAGTGAAATGACAGTGAGTAAAGTCACAGAAATATTATTTTTAGACATAATTATTTGGACAGTTGAAATGTTTATAATGCTTTACTGTACACACCTTTTGAGAGGTTTATAATGTGTTGAACTCACTGTGACTTCTGGAGGTTTATTCCAGTTGATGTGTTGCCTTTAACTGAGTATTCTCATTGTCTTGTATTCTGCAGTTTACCTTTTTACGGTAATAGATACTGTACATTTGGTCTTCTGTGCTCAAACATTTGCAATAAATGTTCATTTTTCTTACATGTTTGCTACTTAAATGTTTACTTTTTACAAAAAAAAATTGCATTTTTGGTCTGTCATTTGTGCAGTACCTGTAACTGGCCATTAGAGGACAGTGTATGTGTTACTTCTGTGGGGGATTAATTCTGTCAGGATCTTTTGTATTGAGATTTAATCCTTTAATTGCTGCTTTATTAGACATCATCTTTATGAATGGCTTTGGAATGACACATTGAACCCGACGTGGTTTGTCAGTTGGCACGTCTTAAATTTACACACAGTCTGTGTAATTCAGGATGTTCCTGGAGCCCCTCTGTTTCCTGTGCCTGGAGAACGTTAAGTATTGTGATCCACTATTATTACTCTGTTGTAGCTGACACACTTCCTGACTGGAGCTGAACGAATAACAGGAAATGAGAGCTAAATATCCAGGGCTGTGTATCTGTACGTGCACATTCATTGTTGTTGTGTTACAAGCAAAAAAGAAGATACAGTTCCTACTTGTACGCCATGTCCCTCAGGTTTGCCAGGACTTTGACTCCAACAGCCACTGTGTGTGTGTGACAGTCATGTGAGGGCAACATCAAAGTTAAAACAGGCACTTAGTGTACTATTAGATTAGGTTACTGATAACATTTTAATGCTTTAGATGGTTACACTTGGCCAATGGGGCCCTTCATAAGTAGACTCTGAACTTATACCTCATTCAGGCTATTCCTGGATCTAGTCTGATGTAATAAAAGTAATTATATGAAAAAAAGTCGGCTAGAGCTGAAATGATTGGCTGATCAATCAACTACGTGACGGAAAATTAATCAGCAAGAGTTCTGATCATCTATATCTTCTCAAGCCATTAATAAAACAAAAAAGCCAACATTTGCTGACATCTCCAATAAATAAATAAACATGTTTAATTTCCAATGTTGTAATTAAGTTTAAATTACCATAACATATTTATGATGAAATACTTGCTTTCAAATTGGTCTATGTCATTCTTAAGTTTTGGAATGGCTGTTTCAGAGAACAAAGGATTAATCAGTTCACTACATGATAAATAGAAGATGGAATAATCAGTAAATAATTGCTGGCTGTGGCCTTAAAATGAACAAATAGCAACATTTAAATAAGTCATGTTTGTTAAGAAAATCATATATTTTATCATGACCAAATAGTTACGTAATGTTAACGTAATTTCCCAGTCTGGGATCATTAAAGTAATTCTGTCTATCTAATGGCATCAATTTGACACATTAAGAGGGATACAGCAACACATGCCTAGTATCCATGTGGTGCAGACGCGACCCCTAGTTGTTCCTCCCTCTAATTGGCGGATAAACAACACATCAATGAGATCTACTGCAGTGATGGTGATTCGACTTTGCATACAATAGACAATAGAAAACAGGAATTACATGTAAAAACTTAAGTGTAAACCTACTCGGGTAAAAAAATAAAAATAGCCATCGGGGCTTCCGTAGCGTTTCAAGAGTGATTTTCTTTTCTTTTTTAGAAACAAGCCACAAGTAGGCATTCAGATTTAACACATGACACAAGTGAGGCATAAATAGAAATTATGAGGCAGCTATTAAGACCTCGGTCTTTATAAATCCTAATCCTTACTAATCAGCTAAATGTTGTCTTAAAGAACGCTGTTTACTTCTTAGCTAACGTGGTTGCTAAGCGACACGTCTCACAGCGGTGTTACCATTGAGCTAACGTTAGCTGCCAGCCGTTTCTGCCGACATTTCCTCCATTTCGTCTTTAATAAACAGCGGCCAGGCGTGTGTATGATCACTTTTACAACTGTGACTCACCCGTTCGCAACACGGTAGTTAATCCCCATCCAGCTCTTGCTCCGCGTTTTCTCTCTGATGGGCACGGGAGGGGAGTGTGTCCGTCGGTGGGCGGTTACAAACGGTGCGTGATTCACAAACCTTATTTGTTCCCACTACTTTGAGCGCCATCTTGTTTGTAACTCTCCTACGTAAGTGGTAGAGTTTCTACTGAGGGGGTATCCGATTACCCTTTTTTTCCAGCGTTAGACTGGGAACCTCTCCCTGTAGTGCTGAGGCGCATATAGCATTTGCTTTATTCGCCCTTTTCTCTTGGAAAAAATCGAGGCAAAGTCTCCGTAAGTGGACAGAAATGAGCATCGAAACGCTTCTAGAAGCAGCCAAGTTTTTGGAATTGCAAGCCCAGCAACAACAGAAAGCACGTGGTAAGTTGGTATTTTATTAGAAATATACTTTGTGTCTCTGCTACACTGTCAACCCTGACGAATACAGTGGCAAATGCCTCAATTATCCAGTCAAAAGGTGTGCCCGAGAGATTGAGTTTTCTGAGTTACAGAGTTACATCAATTTACGCCATTCATGAACTGATTATAGTCTGAAAATCGCGGGTTTGTTGTTTTTCACATTAAAATACAAGCAGTAACTGACAGGATTGTGTTCAAGTCAGAATGCGACCTGTTAGTTTTACTTTCATATTCGTTTTTCGTGTAAAGACGTGTTGCAGAATTGTATTTACTCACACACAAACATACATGTCCGTGCATGTGACAGGCTGCCTGTGTTTTAACCCTAAATGGTAGCTGTCCACAATGGCTAATAAACATCCCCGGGCTGCTGCAGTATCAGGGGGTGACTGCATTGAAACCTGCTGCATAGACAGGGTTGTTACAGCGATAGGCTGCACGGTTGCATCACTGTAAACTTAACAGATTTCTCTCCATCCGCTTTACCTCATCGGTATGTTGGTGAGTGACTGCACGCACTGCTAGGAGACATTTAAAATCAAAGAAACAAAAACGTGAGAGTGTGAAGGGCGGTGGCGCAGGGGATGCCAAGCTCGTTTTACATAATGACCTGACATCGTCCGCCGGGGATCAAGTGACTCTGGCTTTCAGGCTTCCCCTACATGCATCTGTGCTGTTACTCGTTCCTTCCACCTATACGTGTGCTGTGTTGTTGTCTTTAACCACCGTGTGCCGACATGTTTCACGTCTGCTTGTTTGTCTCGTGTGCCAAAAAAACAAAACGAATCAAACTCCCCAGCCTTTCAGACGCTCGTGGAGAGCTTTGAATGTCTGTCGATGACGTGTACGAACCAGCCACGCCTCCATATGTTAACAACAGGAGGGGGGGGTGGCCCCGCCCCTTTCACCACGTGCGTGCCGGGCAACCCCTCCCAAAGATTGTTTATGAAGACGATGAGTCACTTGAGTAAGCCTCCAGCTTCACAAAAGGATCTGTGAAATACTTTTCTGAAAATTCAACTCAAACTAAGAACAGCAGCATGTCCATACTCAATAATGATTTTACTATGTGCTAGGCTATATTACTAGTTTAGTGTTTCTGTCAATTAAGATTCACAAAGAGAAGCTAAATGAGACCCTTGAAAGAAAAGCTGGAACGCACATTTTATTTCGATGATGGGAAATCTCTATTATTAGCTCTCAGCCGTTAATGAAATTAAAGTCTATAAATGGAGCTGATTATGCAAAGACAAATTGCTTTCATTGACTTTAAAAGAGAATCAGCTACACCCTACATACAATATGCTGTTGTTGCGCTCGTGATGTCAAAGAGCCACCCAGTGAAGACAAGAGAGCCAAACCTGTCCTCATCAGCATTGGATGTTTTACATTATTAAAATTTGCAATACAGGTTCCTCAAGGATTGCGAGACGAGGGAAATGTCTAGCAGTTTTAACATGTGTGGTGAAATATTAAATCAAAATACAGGTTATATACATGTGAAATTTCCATTTCCGATTTTGACTGAAACAAACAAATTGTGCATCCCTTAGGAAAAGATTAACTAATTATAAGTAGTTGTCTTGCTCGATTGTAAACAGAAAGCTGTGACAGTAGAACATATCCGTCACATGCATTGAGCACCTTTCACACATGCTCTCTGCATGTTGTTGTCCGACAGTCGGCCTACTTTGGCATTAGTAAGATTTGTAGGGCATTTCTTTTTGGCTAAAAGTTGAGCAAAAACTCCCACATTTCCAATAAAGGCAAGCACATTATTACAATGTTCTTTTGGTACAGCTTGAAGGGACCTGAATGTACCGCAACTAGACCTTGGCGACCCATTTGAAACTACAGATATGACTCAGACCACTGGTATATATTCAAGCTTCAGAGGCTAAATTAACTAGGCCTATATAGCAAACTTGAGAATGGTTCATCACAGAATTTAGTTAACTGCTCTCCCTCCACGTTAATGACAAGATAACAAGCCAGCAGCCCAGATACGTTGAAGTAAACAAGCTCTCCTTGTGCATTATACTTCCTTTTAATAAATGCTCAGTATTTAGCATTTCTCCTCTATCAATGTCATGTTTCAACAGTCATCATTGAACATTTTCCTAGAAGGAGACCCATGTGTGACTTTATTTTAGCAAATGGATATTTAAAGAAAGCTCAGAGTGAGAGCTCTCGCTTCTTTCCTCTCCCAGCTCCTCCCGCCATGCTGCATTGGGAGAGCAGAGTCCTCCCCCTCCTTCTCCCTCCCTGCTACTGTAGAGCAGGTCACTGTGTGGAGAAAAGTAGGCCAGTGTTTCCAATGTGCTGCTGCAGTTATATAACGTCTATAGAAAATCCTCTTGTTTTTTAAGTGTTTCACTGATTTTCTCCCAGAATAGGCACTCCTCTCTCTTGTCTGCGTCGGTACCACCAAACTGAATTATTTGCGTCTAACAACAGGGCATTCAAAATCTTAAGAAAGAGAACAGAACATCTTGTTCTTTTTAAATTTCCTTCACTCTAAAGGCACACCTTTTCGGTGCAATTTAACATGTATATGTAGCAATAAGTGACATGCTTGACTGTTAAATATGAGACTATAAAACAGTTCTCCAGAGTTGGAAATGTCCCTTCCTCTTTCACATGACTTGTGAAGAGCGCTGCATAACTGTCGGCACAATATTTGCATATAACAAAAAAGAACATAAGACTACAGATGCTTTTATCTGCTTCACTTAATATCAAATTAACTGCTTTGTTTTTTAATAGTTGGGCTAAGCTTCAGGGAAAAGTGTGTTGGTGCGCGTCAAAGCAGGGCTGTAATGTTCCTGAACCTTGAACTCTGAACTGATGGACAAACACAACTTTTGCAGGTTGTAATCATGGGGGACCTGCTCTTCAAAAGGAGTGTCCATCATATCAGGAAAAGTTTAATCCAAGCCACTAATGCTAAATACTGACCTCTCAAGATCTCCAATCTTCAACTTGCTTTAAATCTCAATAATTAATTACAAGGGGAGAGAATTTTCATGGTGTATTGCACCTAGTTACTGGTTTATTAGATACACTTAGCTAATACTAATGCAGTCTAATACAACAGTCTTGAGGTAAACCCTACCTTCACGAAAGTTATGTTTAGTTTATATTGTTGTTTTAGAGAGGTCATGATTATTTTGTAGGCTGCAGTGCATTTGTAGTGCTGTTGAATTATATTGTATTATACTGGCAGGTGTTTCTATTAATTTGTCTATCCCATTTAGCTGAACTACTATTGTACCTGACAACCTGGCGAGTGATATGCGACATGCATAAATCTTCTGGTGTGATTTATCTTCACAGTCGTGATATCTCACACTTAGTAACTGTATCTGTAGTTCTGCTGTGAAGGGAACAGTGTGTAGTGCTGCAGTCACCGCGATCCACTTCATAATAATGTTACTGGCGACTACATGTTTCTGACATCTCTAATACTGAACATCACAGCTGCCATAGCAACAACACAGCCATTTCTCCAACATCCATACATTATTGAGGGGTTTTGAGTATGATTGGAGTGAACAATAAGGCTGATGAAGCTCCATGATGCCAACTCCTTTTTATTGCCAAAATACTACAGTATTGCACATGTTATTGTGTCAGTTTCTCTGAAGTCTTGGGGTTTTTCACATTTTCAGTTACACTCTCAGCGGATGGACTTTTCTCTTATTTGATGTGATTTCTTCAAAGATGACTTAAGTCACAAAAGTGGATATTTTTTTGTTTGTACATCAAATAGGCTCCTTTTAGAAGTGATCTCCAGTAACATGCTCTCAGATAGGTTTACATTAGTAATGCTGGACATGTGCTGATGGTAAAGGTTCCTTAAGGTCTTGTTTACACCAGGCATTGACATGTGTCCTGTATGATTGGATCACAAGTGGACAGCTTTAAGTATGTCACCTCACACCTGGCAATACAATGCATCTCCACTTGCATCTTGTGTGAGCACCTGTGTGGATCTCACCTCCCTGCTCTATATGTAAATAAACACAGGCATCATTTATGTTTGCGCACCACATACATTGTTGTTTTTAAGTGGTGAGAGGCAGCAGTGTTTTCCCATGCTTAGACTGCTAGAAAATAAGAGAAGAATAAGACCTTGGTGCTCAGGTAATCAATCAGCCTAAGTGGAAAGCAGACAGTCTCCACGCATGACCATTTTGCCAGTTGTTGTAGCTTTTGTCTGTCTTGCACCTTAATATGAAGCATTAGTGCGTGAGTTAATACATACTTCTTGAGCATTCGACGGTTTAGCAGAGTGTCCAGGACACATTGACATACACACTGCTAAAAGATTGTGACCTTTGGGCACAGATCACATACAAATGTGGCGTGGGCGATCTGATCTCAATATGTCCTCACACCTATACGTAGAGCTGTTCACTTGTGATCTGATCACCTAGCATGTTAATGTAAATAGGACATGAGGTCAATCAGTAGGACGTGCCGCCATTAGAGCAGTGTGTGCATGCAGCTTGCCAGGGGTTTTCCAAAGATGCAAAGAAAAAGCGAAGTACTTTCCCTCCTAGCAGCTACTGAGAGATTTCTTCCTGTTTGCCCATTTTTATTTCTAGTAATTGTTATGGTCACTATTTGACCACAGAAAGTGATCACATGAAATAACTTTCTGCTAATAATGGAGCACTCTCTGCTGTTTCTGTCAGATATTTGTCCTGATCTTTCTGGAACAGTTTATTTGTGTTGAGAAACAGAAACCTGCTGTAAGTGACCGACATCATGTTACACAAGTTTTGGATAACAGAGGTCAACAAGTTCTGTGTAGAGACACTTGTTGCAGTATAATCAAGTCGAATGCGGCAGGTAGTAGTCCATGGTTAGTGTGTTTTTTATGTCGATTACCAAAGACTTATTTTAATAGTTTGTCAGTTGTTTGTTTATACGAACAGTATATAGGCCTGATTTTATATCCTCTCATACACTCACATATCTCAAATAAAAATATCTTGAAGGGGCACTTTGTAGTTATGGAGAATTAAAACTCAGAATTTTAATATTTACAATATTAATGAGAGAATAATATGAAGTCAGAAGTATTTATCTTTTCCATAAGTCAATAAACTAGCTGTTCTCAGAGGAAAATAAGGTTGCTAGAAAGGTGTCAGAGTCCGCAAAATATAACCAAAAAGTAAAACAGTCTTAAATTGCGTTGTCCTTTTAAGGTCATTTGGTTTATTCAGTTTTTTCAGTCATGAAAACTCACCTAGTGCACCTTTTAATCAACGTCAGGTTTCTATTATTGACTGCTTCTCAATGATTTAACAATCATGAAATGTATTTATATTTTTTGGCGTGATACTGTGGTCTATAGTATTTTAGTGTCTTTTTCTTATTTTTGCCTGCCTTGTTTCTTCCACAGAGGATGAGCTAAAGGAGAAGCAGCGTCTGGGGCAGCTGTCAGAGGAGAGGCACTCTGATTTGACCTATAACTCAACAACCCAAATCAACAATGTTTCCAAAGTTGAGGAGCTCCGCACTGAGAGCAGCCTGGTGCCCATACCACCCTCTCTGCCTCCACCCTCCATGCCCATCACTGTCATCCCCATCCCTGTGGTCACCCCCAACCCAACAGGCTCACCCACTCTGCAGGTCGCCACACTCTCCCCTCCACCTGCTGCTACTCTGCCACGCTCTCCGCAGCCCAAACCCGACCACCAGAGCTCTGTGCTGACCAACAACCACAAGCAGCTGATACAGAACCATCATCACCCACAGCTTGTCACCCAAACTAACAACACTAAACTGTTGCAGCAGACACCTCAGCAGCTGGTCCAGCGCTATCCCGGTTCAATCGTCTCACCCCCACAGCAACATGCCTTACTCCCCCAGTCGGGCCCTGTGCTCCAGCAGGCTCCTCTACAAAACGGTCCCATCAGCCGGGGAAGTCCTCCTGATGATGGCCGTAACCTTGACAACAAGAAGAGGCCTGGAGGGTCGGTCTAAACCTATTAACTTGTTTACATTATTTATCAAATATGTAATTTTTGTCTATCAATACCTAAGTCTGTAAAATGTAACTGATTACTTTTGAGCTGTAGCCTCCTAAAACCAAAAAAACATTTTTTGTAACAATTAAAGAAAAGCTACATTTAGCTATTGTGACGCTATTATGTTATTGGTATTTATTTCACCGCTAAATGACAGAAGTTCTACTTTAAATTGGACTTGCACGACAGAATATTATCACCATCACGAGCAACAAAGCAAGAAAACTTGTCTTTGGTTGATTTTGATTTTTCTTGTCACATTGCCCTTTTGGACACCAAATTCTTACTGTGCTCTCATTTGTGCTCTTTCAGGGCAGGCACAAGAGAGGTGCATAACAAGCTTGAGAAAAACAGGTGGGTTCAACCTGTCTACCATAGGGCCTCCTTAAAGAGAAAGATTATCCTTCATATTGTTACCTTTTGAATATTAGTGTACAGGTTACATAGTGTTTTTTTCCCCTCAGTATATCAAAGTTTTATCTGAGTGATTCCTTTTTTGTAGTCGCAGTTCAATTTGAATGCTAAGCTTAATCGTTTTTAGTCAAATACACAAATCGAATACCTAGTTGTGTAATCTAAAGTAAAGTGAGGCTCCACCATTTCTGCTGACTCAAATGCCTTGTCTGTGTCTTGTGTCTGTCAGACGAGCGCACTTGAAGGAGTGCTTTGAGACGCTGAAGAAAAACATCCCCAACATAGACGAGAAGAAGACCTCCAATCTGAGCGTGCTAAGAAGTGCGCTGAGATACATTCAGGTACACTGCTAGTTTCCGAGGTTCTAAATGTGTACTGTGGTGTCTGACTTTTGTAAGTCCATATCATTATTTTACCACAAGCCTTTCATCATTATGTGAATGCCTCTGACTTTTTCCCTGGAGAAGTGGGTCAGTGCTTGGACAACTTGACTCTCCTTTATTCTGTTGTCTTCAGAAACGGGTCACTCTAAGTTATTTGGTCCAAGTCTCAAGCAAGTCCCAAGACATTTTTTCTTGGGCAACATTTCAAGTTGAGTTTTCAGTGAAGTCAAGTCAGTTATCTCCCCCCAAGATTTCTGCAGTCTAACTTACAGTTTGTGGTCTTCAAAGAAAAAAGACAAGGTATTATTACCTGTCTAGAAATTATATTATTGGCCAGTTTATCCACCCTGTTGAAAATGTATGATAATACATTGAATTTGTGTTATAAATATTGATATTCAGTGAAATTAATGTAATCAAGCAAAACAATAACTTGACTGTAAAAGCAGATTCATTTCAGATTTTTCTTTTCTCACATACTGGTGCTTTGGGATTGTAGGTCGGGTCGGGCTCTGTTCCAAATCATCAGTATTTGTTGAGTTGGGAATGGGACTCAAAAATCCACTTTTGTAAAAAGTGGGTGTTTAAACTTGTGTTTAATTTATTGGATTAATTGTTAAACAAATTCTATTACAGAAGTAGAGATTATTATCAGTTTTAGCCTGTGGTCTGCATCGCCAGATATCTGTGAATCTAGTAAAGACTTGTTTTACAGGTCTATAGACACTTACGATTACTTCTTGCTTCCATTCTTTTGAAGCTAAACTGACACATGATCCAGAGTGTCGAGTACAAGAGGAGAGGCGTTTGTTGAAAAACAAATAAGCTAGCTGTTAGCTCACCTGGCATGAACCATGCATTAAAAAAAGAATACTCTTATGAATAAGCGTGATCACAAGTGTCATTATCAGGATTTGCATATGAGGTTGTGAACTTGAAGACACACCGATGATGTATGTATGGCTGTATGTGTTTTCTTCCAAGTGATGGTTATTTACATAATGTGGTCCTGCTATTCACAGACGAGTCTTTATTTTTTTAGGCCAAAATTGATTTTAAAGGACGCAAGTACAAGATAAGTGGATGTCAGACGGACTTATCATTAAGTCTGCGATAAAAAATACATGTACTACCAATAGTCAGACCAAACATGTTCAACACCTATTGAAAACCTCTTGGAGAATATCTTCAGCTTTCTGCCGCAACACAGTTCCGCCTTTTGTATTTTTGTGATTAGTTCCTTCTTTTCTGAAGAATCTCTAATACTTCCTCATTTGTACACATTTTTTTTTTTTTTTTTTTAAGTGCCTCCAGTATTTATTACCAGGAATTTGTGCCATGTCCACAGGTGACTCACCATGTGTTTGAGTCAGGCCCTCACTGTGAGAGCATCCTGGTTGTAAACAGCTGGTGCAAAGGTCCACCACTGGTCTACTTTAACTCCTTCAGACTGACTGTGCTGCTGAGCGTGTCACATTGTTTAATGTGGGTCATTTTTCTCCTATAGGTAGACACTGTAGTGTGGCCGTTTTAAATCTGACAGTTCACCCATGGACTTAGGTTGGCATCAGGTGTGTGTGTGTGTTTTTTTTTTTTTTTAAACAGTACATCCAGTATTCTAGTTTTTACTGTATTTACATTTTCTTAGTTATGACTGGGGTTTGATGTTGGGCTTACATGATATTTAGGTAATTATTTGGTTAACTTATTAGGTACTTGGTTATGAACACCCCCATGAAAGAATGAACCATGTAGTTGTTCATTTCCATCATTATTATATGAGCGTGTTGTTGGTATACTAATGTAGTTTTTGCAGAAGTCAGTGAGCTGCTGATTTGATGCTCTGAGTAGCGGCAGCAGCAGCTTAGTTATTCCTCTCTGTGGGTGGAAACTAGGACAGAGTAGGTGCAGCGCTTGTCACCCAATCTCCCTCCCTCCCTCCCTCCCTCTGTGTGATTAAGCAACATGGTGTTCAGTGTGCTGCGTTCCACTGGCAGACTGACCTGCCTTTCTTTTATTCCTGTCACCAGCTGAGCTAGACAAGAGATATATTTAAAGCCAATAGACAGAGGACAAAAATCAGAACTGATCTCCCCTCTGCACTAATGTACAACCTCATGAAGTCTAGCTAGACACAGTGGTTGAGGTATCCCAATCAAATTTAATTGACCTTAAACCATATATAATGTTTATAACCCTGTGTGTGACAGTTAGTGCGTTGTAGGTCACTGTTGTAGTTTGTAGGTTACTCTTTTGCGTGCCTGTTTGTCACCAGGTGGCTTTTTTTCATTGGTTGGTGTTTTGTTATGGAGGGCTGGAGCAAAAAGGGTGAACTCAAGTTGATGGGAGGTACAAAAGCAAAGCACGTGCACACTCCGTCATCTTGACATGGGTGGTACAGACGTGTGTCCTGCCTGCATACACCTCCCTCCCCGCCCCTGTCTTTGCTCTCCTCTGCGGTGGCAGCAGAGAAGCAGCCGAAACACCAAAACACAGAGATCAAGAGAGGTTCAAATGAGAGGCTTTAGGCTCGGCATCACATTTCATTTGATTTATCTAGCCTGTTATGTTCACTTGGAAGTCTACATAGTTCAAGTTCCTCATTCCAAGTCCAAATGACTCCACAAATATGACCAGTACCTTACATTCAAATAGATTATTTATATTTTTTGATTGTGTAAGTTAAAAGAGCTGTACATGATTCTGTGTACATCGAGTTCCTGAAAGCTTTCCCCCGAGCCTGTAGCGACGCTGTGAAAGCTGAGGCTATAAAATAAGCCCTGATGCTTTAGAGCTCCTCCTCTCTGCTCCCCCTCCCTCCATCGTCGTTCTCTCTCTGAGCTTTTAAGGCCACATGAGCAGCAAGCACATGGCTAGCCTGAGCCGCGTGACGTCACCCCCCGTGCTGGGCCCCCGCCCAGCACTGCAACAGGCAGGACTCACCGTACCAGCAGGCTTAGCTGCCAGCAGCAGGGAGGGAACATGGAACGGTAAACACAAGGCTCGGTTTACTCTGCTCGCGCTTCATTTCCCTCAAAGCTGACTGAACTTGTTCCTCCCCTGCTTGCCAGTCTGAAACGTGTCATGCCATCTGGTGGAGAACATGTAGAGAGTATAGAGGTGTTTAAACGTGCTTCGCACTCAAAGTAAATGCCATTTCATTGTGCACCTAATGGCAGATTTCACTTGAAGCATTGCCTAAAAGAAAAGTTGCACTGATTGCTTTGACATTTTCTGAATCACGAAAAACCATGAAACATGATCAGTCTTTATTGGCAGTGGAGGTCACTGTTCTTTAATATTTAAAGTTTTTTTAAGGTCTCTGCTTAGTCTTTTCAAGACTACAGTCAAGCTCAGCAACTAATACATTTTGCTTGATGATAATTTTTATGGAGAAAGATGAGAAATTTCAGCAGGGTTATTTCCTTGTTTTACACAAACAACAGCAATATGTCAGAGTTCCACAACACAGCTGCATGTGCTGGAGCATGGTCTGGACTATCGACCAGTCAAAAACACGATATGGTAATTAGGTCAGTTATGGCCAGCAAAAGCTTGCACACAAGGAACGGTGTGCAAAAGTAGGGATTTTTTCCTGCAGACAAGCCTTTTATTGTTGCAGTCAGGCACCACGTGAAGCTCTCTGGTCCAGCTCGAAGGCAGAGTGAGACAAGGGTTTATGGTTACAACACTGTCACAAGACCTGTATGCAGAAGCGTGATCAGTCAGCCAGGCTGAGCAGCATGTCTGCAACGTGGCCTCTTGTGCTCCTGGCCCTTTAAGAAAAAACCCAGCCTTGTGCCGTCTGCTGCAAAAGTGAGTCAGTGAGTACAGCTTGTATTGCTCTCTTTCAATCCCCCGCTATCTGCCGCCCTCCCTCCCTCTCCTGTTCTCTGTGGGGCCATGTGCTTGGCACTCGCATTGCTTGGGACGGCGCTCGAGCACTGTTTACCTTCCACACACACACACACACACACACACACACACACATAATGCAGCCTATCCCTGTAGTGATCTAGATTTTCACACGAGGCCGAGGTGGGGCCTCGTCTCTTTGGAGGGAGGAGGACCGGAGGCTTGGGGGGTGCGGCCATGTGCCGTGAAACAAAAAGGTACTTGGCACCTTTTGTCCTACCAACCTGGTGACATGATTAACAGGGTGTTGAAGTCATGTGGCATCCATCTGCGACAGACTCACTGATCAGGTTTACATAGTTAATCTTAGGCTAGCTGTTTCTTAACAGCTCCGTCCACCATCAGCACTGTAACAGGGAGAGTTCAGTGGGTTTCGGTGTTTGTGGAGCGATTCTTCTCTCCATGAGTCATAGATTGTGGCATGCACATTTGTGGCGCCACTCATGTAATGCTGCCTGCTAAAACATGAGGGTAAAAGGGAGGCAGCCAGCCCTTTTCACTCCACGCGTCACATATTTTGTACACTCCTTAATACCGTTACGCTCTGCCCGACTGACTGATGGTGCTTAGTGTATCAGGCCCTCAATGCTCGGTGCTGGTGTCTGATCATTTTCATAATTACACCCAGGCTCTATTTAAAGAAACCGCTACACGTTCAAACAGTGTTAGGGAACACTAAACAGCGCCTTTGGCACATAAAGGTGTGTGTGGTCTTTTTGGTGACTGAGGAAACCTTAAGGAGGTTTTCAGCTGTTTCCATGGCAACCAGAGGCAGGGGCATTTCAGTACACTATGTGTCGAAGCCGAGGATCCTGTCAACGTGCTCAGACTGAAGTGCGGATATCAACAGCTCTTCTGGTTGACAGAGATTAATGTGTAATGAGTGTTTTGCGAGTTTGTGAAGGATACGAGTAGTTCTGCTCTCTGTGCTTCAAAAAACAATTAAAATACAATAACTTTATTGTTTGAATGACAGTGTTTGTGACTGAGAACACTTGAATCAGAACGATTCTCCAGAAGCACTTGACCACTGTCAACATTTCACAAGTAAGGAGATATAGCAGATGTTTTCTTGTTTGTTTTAAACAGAGATTTGCTGTTAATATTGCAGAGTATTGCCAATATAACCGCAACTGTGTATAGGTTGGTCGACAAGTAACAAAATACTGTAATGTCTTCAAGTACGTATATCAGTATGAATATTTGTCATAAACACAAATAATGGCTAGTTGATAGACAGAAAATAAACTGCCAGCTATTTTGATCGCCAATTAATCGCCTCAGTCATTTTTGAAGCAAAATTATCAAATATGAAGAGTTGATGGGTTTTGGACATTTTATTGGACAAAATGACGTTGATGTTTGGATTTTGACATTTAAAAAAAAAAGACGTAACTATTAATTGATTAATGGTAAAATAATCTGTAGATTAATCAACAATAGAAATAATTGTTAGTTGCAGCCCTTAAACGCAAAAATTTTTTAGGGATTGTTTAACATTTATGCAACTACCTGTATTGTCCTGTAATTTCAAGTTCTTCGCTTAAATAACCAGATTAAATGAGTCATTCATGTGGACTGAATTGGATTTCTTTTGTTTTTGTCGTACCGTTCCTTTGCCAAACTAATGTGACTTCCTCTATTTGTGTATTTGCGTATGTGACTAAGAACAATTTTAATGGGACGCAGCCAAAGCACAGCCCGCTTGCCTGTGCATTTCTAATCCTGGATAAGGACTAGAGACAGGTGCTGATTTACACTAGACCCGCCTTTTGTCCCCATTTGCTATTTCTGTACATGTATAATATACAGTACTGTCTCCCTTCATATAGCTCTACAGTAAGACAAACTCAATACAGATGCACTTTTCTTAATCCCAATCTCTCACACATGACTTGCACAGGTACACTCACACACACAAATCCACGGTGGTATGAACACTGACAGGAAGTCCACCCTTTGAGGAAATGACTTTATGATCCTGAGTCATCAGGTTGCTGGTAACAGATCTCTCACTATGTAATTTCCCTGAGCCTCTCCCAGCGAGGCCGCAGTCGGACACTTTGACCATAAATTAAACAAAGTGTTGGATGTCAAAACACTAATCCCTAACAGCATAACTCTGTCCTGTCTGTATTATATTACTCAGGGATAGAGTTCTGCAGAGTTTATATTTTGTTGCTTTATTCTTACACACTTGTTTGTTATAGTTTTCATATGCTATTTAAGCTTCTCCTCCTGTTGCTGTGTACAGGGAAGTCCAGCTCAGTTTGTTTGGTTTTGCCTAGTGTCAGCTGACAGGTTAAGGGAAATTGGGTCACAGAAAGCCACTGCCTGGAAGCACCTCCTACTTTCCATACTCGTCTCCTTCACCCCATCCTTCCCTCCTGCTCCTGTAGCTGTTTTTTTGCGCCCTCCACACAGGCTCTGGTCGCAGGTTTATTTTTAAATCATTATTTGTTGACCCGAGCCTTATTAATCGGCTCTAAGCACAGGAGGCTTCCTTTCTGAGGTTTACTGGAGTGGAGCTGCAACGATTAATTGATCGGTTGTCAAAATGAATCTCAAATTATTTTGATAATCTATTAATTGAGTACAGAAACATATTCAAGATTATCTGATTCCAGCTTTCCTAACTGAATACTTTCTAGTTTTCTAATAGTTTCTTTACTTTTCTATGACAGTAACTGAATATCTTTGGGTTTTGGACAAAACCCAAAGGACGTCATAAACTACTGATCGGTTAATAATCCGATTATTAATTGCAATAATCGTTGGCTGCATCCTACTGAAGTGATGTGCTTTTGTTTTGAGCCTTTTTCTACAGCTAACCACTAGAAACCCACTGGTTGTTGGTGGATGACTAATACATGAAGTAATGAGAAAATCTCCCCCTTCTGTTGATGCCTGACTAGAGCTGAATGTTGAATTGTCTGTGATTACTTACTGTGTGAGATGGAAGATAAAAAGACCTCTTTCACAAGTCAGATTTACTATTCACACGGTGAAGTTCAGAACATTTATTTAAAGTGTCAGAAAAATTCAATTTTATATTTTATTACAGAATATACATCTGCTCTGTGAACCAAACAACCTGTGCTCTCCCTTGAGGCTAAAAATAAGAAAGCAACAGGGGGAAAAAAATCAGTTTTATATGTTTATGTAGATGGAGACTTTGGTTTGATACAGGCAGATCTTGCAAAAAGCAGTGACAAGCAGGTGGTTACACTGACAAAAAACAGCAGCCTGCTGCACAACACAAACCTACAGACTTTGAACTACAACCACATTAGCTTCTTTTTGTGCCTCTTATATTTTGTGAAGCCCGGGTTTGAGGTGAACATAAATCAATATCACAGTCTGAGGCCTCAAACATTAGTACAGAATTGAATCAACACATCTCTGACGCAGTGTCAACAAAAGCAAAGCTTCACAAAGACAGGATTATTTGTTGTACTGGCTTATTGCATTATTCTGCACATGTGAACCCAATAAACTGGTAACAGTGTTTCTATACTGGTGGCAGGTCACACTATTGGTATGAGCAGTCACTCAGGTCAGCAATTCAAGAGTTTTACCCTCTTCTGCTTTCTCTTTTTAGACGTTGAAGAGGAAAGAGAAGGAGTATGAGCATGACATGGAGCGGCTGGCAAGGGAGAAGATCGCCACGCAGCAGCGATTAGCAGAGCTCAAGAACGAGCTGAGCCAGTGGATGGATGTGATTGAGATCGACCGCGTCCTCCGACAGACAGTACAGCCAGAGGAGGACCAGGCCTCCACATCCACAGCTTCAGGTGGGCTGACAGTCTGCCTTTGTATAGATATTAAGCATATTTTTAAAGTTATGTTAATCCTGTTAAATGTCCAATAAACCACAGCACCGAACCACTTTTTAGTAAAATAAATGCAGCAAAGTCACAACATTAGATCTAATAACTCTGAGCTGATTCTCTCATGTGTTGCAGAAGGTGAAGACATTATGGATGATGACCTAGAAGACGAGACGGCACCCAGAGCACAAACTGCCTTACCCACCGTGCCTCAAATCATGAAACCTGAGCTGCCCAAGACTGCAACACCGACTCAGACCCCCACCTTGACACCCACCACCACCAACACTACCTCCTTCATCACCCAACACATCTCCATCCAGCACAAAGCCCCTCAGCACCAGCCTCAGCTCCAGCCACTGCCATTGACTCTTCCACAGCAAGTGTCCAAGCCTGCAGTACTACCTACACTTATAGCTACAACATCCAGCACTCCCACCACCCCCAGTCAGCCCCTGATCCCCACCCAGACACAGATGGTGACCATGCCCAGTCTACACCCCACAGTTATTGCCCATGCTTCAGTGTCCCACCCCTCTGTCATCCAAGCAGTCAACCACGTCATCCAGGGAGGGGGTCCCAAACACATTGCCCACCTCGCTCCTGCCACCACCACCAGCTCTGTTCATTTAACCCCTGGCCATCAACCTATTGGCCACATCACCGTGCACCCAGTGGCTCACCTGAGCCAGCATCTGCCTGCCCTCTATCCCCAACCGGTGGCCGTCACTCAGCCAGCTGTTGTTGGTCACATCACCCACACCATCAACCACGCCCACCCTCAGTTAAATGGCACTGCACCTAACCAACAAGCTGCCACCATCGTAGGCAAGCAGACAGCAGTGAGCACCCAAATGGTGGCCCACCACCCGCAGCTGATGGGTCAGACAGTGCTCAACCCTGTGACAATGGTGACCATGCCCTCCTTCCCCATTAGCACTCTGAAGCTGGCCTGAACTCTGCCAAGAGAATCTCTGGGTTGTTAGACAGAGACGCCCCTCGACAGGGGAGAACCACATGCCTCAGACCAGGCCATGGACGAGGTCACAGTGAGGGCAGGAGAGCTGCTGGACACCTCGCTGATCCACAGAGTTTCATGATCATTCAGAAGCACTGCAGCTGATAGAAAAGCAGGGATCATTCCTCTGACAAAACACAAACCCTGGTCAGTACTAGACTAGCCATGTCCTGAAATCTGGAAGCTGAATTTAGGACATTTCAGGCTTCATGTGGTTGATAGTCATCACGTTGCGTGCGTGTGTGGCAGAAGTGTCGTTTTAGACCCTCACTTGCCATCCATTGTTGCGGATAATTGAACAGAAGTCATTTTCACAGGAAAATGCTGCACTACCAGCACAGTGTCACATGACTGCACCTGTTACAGTGTTGATATAGGTACTGAGTGGCATCTTGACTCCTCTATCATTGTGACTGCTGTGGATTAACCAACAGCAGATCATATACTCCAGAGGCTGCATTGGGTTTGAGGGCTGTGACAGAGTAGGATCAGAGTGTTCGACCTGCCTTAACCACCAACAGATTGGAAATGTGATTTAGAGGAGCTCCTCCTCTTCAGCAGAGGCACATGCTGCAGGGCTTGAGCAAAATCGCGGACTGGCGTCGAGCTCCCGAACTGGAGCTGCAGTCCTCATGATGGTGCATACAGTAATAGCTCCCCCTGCTGGTTGCTGGTGTTCAGTGTAAAGCTATTTTCTCTGTGACCTGAAAAAAGTCAAATGCAGATGATGTCATTCAAAAAACAGCCACTTAAATTTAAAGAAATACTGGTTATTTATCGCTTTCCTTTACAAAAACTGGCAGGTGTACTCTGAGCACAAGTTTAACTTAGTGTTTTAGGATCAAGTTATGTTTTTGTCACAGCTGCTGATATATATGAAAACATTTTTGCCAAATGGGATCCCTTTGTATATCTACAAGCCCCCTAAATACTAAATGTCTGAGATAAAAAACTCGATGTCTGTCTTCCGATGCTACAAAGCGAGGGAGATGTGTGTTTAGAGATTTTGAATGTGAAAACATAAAAAGGTCCATAAAAAAATAGCTAGAAAGGTGTGTTTCTGAATGTTAGTAGGATGTGTGTTTGCATGTGTTGAATGCATTCATGACTGTAAATTCAGTGACTGTGTTTGAAAGTGAGGACCTACAACAGTGCAGCCCGTCTTTGACAAATTGCGGTAGGGTTGTAAAATAATTTATCATCCATAACTTTGGGTTGGGGTCACTTTAAGGTGATTTCAGCAGCTGACATATATCCAATCAATGTGTTTTTTAAAGACTATCCTTTTCCAAAGCACTGTGAACATTTCTATTAGTCTACATGAGCAGCAAACATGCAGTTTAGTACAGCACCTGCTTTGTTCTCCTAATTTAATCTGAATGTACTGACCTGTGAAAGGATGTGGAGTAGAGCACTCATCAGAAGGTAAACCCCCTTTTTTAAAAAGAAAAATGCGATTACTTTATTAAAGTATGTGTATGTAAAGTGTAACATTTAAAACTGACTTTGTATTTTAAGATTTACTGTTTGTTTCATCTGGAGAATATTTTTTTCTGTTCAGTGTAAATTGGATTTTTTCCTGGGACCATGTACAAAGCTATATATCAGGGGGTGACGACTACACAGACCTCTTCCCATTTTGATATCACATTCGGCCACTTTGGAGAGTATTCACCCCTTAATGTTTTTTGTATTTTGTTCTGATGCAATATGATGATAACAGGGACCTTTTATGTTTCGTTTTTTTGCTCCTGAAAACTCAAGTACAAAGAAATACCTTCAGATTTTATGCAAATGATCAATTGAACAAATGCATTGTGACATCATATTGTAGCAAAACAAAATGTGTGAAAATGTACAGGGATTCAGATACTTGAAGAAGCATCAATATACATGTGTGTTTTCCCTATGGAGAAAGTTTAAGGTGTATATAGCCTGTAAATGTTGGGCTGCATTTAGATCTAACTCTATTATGTAAAAAGCTGGGGAAAATATGTAAAATACAAAATTTATTAAAAAAAAAGAAAAACTTAATAAATTGTATTATGTTTACAAATGTCTGACGTTTGTGTTTGAGAAACCTCTGAATAAAATTGTGGTTTTGTTTTTACAATTACTTGCAGCTGCAACTAAAAGTTATTTGTACCATTGATGATCTGGCAGTTATTTTCTTGATTATTTGTTTGGTTGATAAAATATCAGACATATCAAACAAATATCCATCCCTGTTTAACATAATCGAAGATGACATCTTTGAATGTTTTATTTTGTCCAGCAGATGAAAACCAAGGATGCCAGGAAAAAGTCAGTTTTTACCTAAATGATGAAGTGATTAACAATATGTAATACTGTCTAAGACTAATCACAAAGGCTTTACTGTTATCTGATGTTTTCTGTAGCTAGATGGCTTAATTAGTCAGATTAGGTTTTATTTAGCTAAAACTGCTAATAATACTGAGGGGATATATTTTGTCCACCCTATTTAAATCAATGATGGTGGTAGACTGAATATGCAAGTGCCCCTCTACACAAACAATACAGTTTGAAGGCACCAAAAAAAAACTAGCAGTGTTGTATAAAAGTACCTAAAATTAAAGATGATATATTAAAATATTACTTTGGTAAAAGTGAAAGTCACCAATACAAACACTAATTGTAGTATCTGATCTGAAAGTAAATTTTATGACAAAAGTACATGTAAATTATACATGCAGTATATTTATATGTACGTATATAGGATTTATCAGATCTGCTATCCAGCATTTTTATGATTATCGGAATCTTTTTAAAAATCTGCTATAAAATAATTAATATAGTAATATAAATAATGATAGGCTATTACTTGCCTTAAACTCAATTACCATTTGGAGCCCTCATTTACAATCATTTCGAGTAAAGAAAGAGGAAAATAAATTCAAATAGGTTGGCAAATACTGTACATAATAACAAAAAACAGTTAAAGCACATGTTAAAAGAGACGGTATGTTTTCTGATTATGGATTTGGGTACCAAAGTATTCATTTGTGAGGTGCTTTGCCCACAGTCTGGGGGCATAATAACTAAAAGTTAGCGATAATAAGAAATAAAATACATGCACTACTTTGGCTCTGATGGTGCATGCAATCTGTGAACTACAAAACTAAAGTTTACAAATAAATGTAGTAAGTAAAAAGTACAATATTTGCCTCAAAGAGTAGCTGAGTTTAAGTGTAATGTTGCAGAAAATGGAAGATATTCAAGTAAAGAACGAGTACCTCAAACTTACTTAGCTTGTACCTCAGTAAATGTAACCACTATGTTACATTTCACAAAACTGCCAACCAAAACTTCCAAATATGAAGATGTTAGTTATCCAGTGGTTATGAACTGTTAGCATTATCTGTTTCATCTTTTGCTAGCAAGCTAACTTCACATTAGCAAGCAAGCTGCCTAAAACACCTCAGAAATAATGCTGTTATTTGCCTCAATGCTTGATGATAAAGTTGTTAAATTTAGTCATAGGTTTATAAAAAAAAAAAGACAAACAAACGAAACAACAAAAAAACAGGCTAACATTGATAAAAAATGTACCAATTGATGTAGGAATTTACTTACAGTCTATCTAGTGTTAATGTAGCTAGCTTCATTAGCCGGCTTTCGTAGTGTCAACATGGCGTCTGCTAACCGACTTCAACAGAGGCCTGTACTGCGAAGCCAGTTTAGTGGGTTAGCGAGGTATGTTGAGTCTAAAGCCAGGCTTCCCTGTACTACAAAGGTGGCTCTCTTTTAACCCGGCTAGATCACCATGGTAACTTATGCTTAGCTCATAACCTGGTCCCTACAAGGTTATATTCAGATTTTCAGCTTAAAATCGGCTATAAAAGCGCCGCTGTTTCACTGTGTAACTCATTCGGAGATGGCGTCACCATTCATTGAGAACCCGGTGGACCTGGGAGCAAGAATAATTCGGGCAGCACTACGACGTGAGCAGCTTCTTCGAGATCGCGCTGATCCGCTGGCATTTCCTGATGAAATTCTCTATGAGCGATATAGATTTTCAGCCGAGGGAATACGGTACATTTGCTCACTTATTGAGCCGAGTGTCAGGAATGCCACTCGAAGAAGCTGTGCGCTCACTGTCGAAGGGGGCTCAACATAGCCAGGCTTTGTGCTCATGATGCAGCTCAACAAAGCCCCAAGTCCCCAATCAGAGATAAACGGTACTGCGACGGTGGTTATCAACTTAATTTGTCAAGTCCGGTTCTCTGCTTTGTGCTCTGCGCGCGTTCACATAAAAGGAGGCGTTTGCCGTCATATAAGTCTACTTCCGTGCGAAAATGGATCGATCCCAGGCCACATATTTTACTCAAGATGAGCAGATTCTTATTATGCAAGCCAGGCTATGAAGAATTCAAAGAAACCATCACGGCAAAAAGTAACACTGTCGCCGCCAATAGAGCGAGGGAGGGCTGCTGGCAGAAAACTGCTGACCGTGTAAATGCGTAAGTTAACAATGATTAATATTATGATCAATATTATATTAAGCCCTTAGTGTTTTCATTTCTGAAAGCTCAACATTGTGCAACTTTTACATATTAACCCTCATCCATTAAAAAAATAAATAAACGGAAGCAACAACTATCTTTTTTCATTTTCGAATGATGTCTATATTGTTTTCACATTTTACTGATCTCAGTTATAGAATGCGCGTTTGTGTTTTATTGAAAGCGAGGCTGAGTGTGCGTAGGCTATAAATGCTCAGTGTTGTTTTTTTTGCATCACTGTGTCGGGATGAACAAGCAAATGTAGCTACTGTCCCTGTACAATGACAATAAAGAGCTTTTTGACAGTCAAAAAAAAAGCTCAAGCCTTAAGATTTGTGTTTGGGCGTACACTGCCCTACAGCGGGTGAAACATTGACCAGTTCATCAGTTTATTCATGGCCACATCAAAGAAATAATTAACTTTACTCATTATCTGTGACAAATAAATACTAGGTTGGCCTAATTAAGATTTCATATTGTATTTTATTAAGATGTGGAAGCAGCAGTCGGACATGGCAACAAGTTAGAGCCAAATACAAAAACATCATTCAAAGTGGTATGTAGCCAAGCTGCCCCATCATTTTGACAGTGTGTGTTCTTACTCAGATTTTCTGCATCACCAACTGAATGTAAGGTTCCCGTGGCAAAAAAACAAAGGGCTACACAAACAGTTTGCCCGACAGTGAGCGCACAGCTTCTTCAAGTGGCATTCCTGACACTCGACTCAATAAGTGAGCAAATGTACCGTATTCCCTCGGCTGAAAATCGATATCGCTCATAGAGAATTTCATCAGGAAATGCCAGCGGATCAGCACCATCTCGAAGAAGCTGCTCACGTCGTAGTGCTGCCCGAATTATTCTTGCTCCCAGGTCCACCGGGTTCTCAATGAATGGTGACGCCATCTCCGAATGAGTTACACAGTGAAACAGCGGCGCTTTTATAGCCGATTTTAAGCTGAAACTCTGAACATAACCTGGTTGGGACCAGGTTATGAGCTAAGCATAAGTTACCATGGTGATCTAGCCGGGTTAAAAGAGAGCCACCTTTGTAGTACAGGGAACCCTGGCTTTAGACTCAACATACCTCGCCAACCCACTAAACTGGCTTCGCAGAACACCCCTCAGGTAAGAGCAGGTACTGCACCTGTGTGGGGGAGGGGGGCTGCCAGCAGCGTATGCACGAGACACTCCCCTTGGCTTTGATTGGTTGTGTTGATCCAGGAGCGGTGGATTCTTGCAAATCAAATTACAGCCACTGGGTGGAGCCACAGACAGTGGATTTTTACACAGTTGACCTGTATCTTATTCTACTGTCAGATCATGATGAAAATTGTAGCAAATATAACAAAAAAATAGTTACAGACTACAGTTTAACTGAACATTGTGTAGCATATAACACTGTTTGGATTAGTTGTTTAAAATGTGTTATCAGTTAAACCAGTTCATTAAAATCAAGCCACATTATAAAGCACAGCCCAGTGTGTGATGGAGACATGAAATTGTATTCATATTTTATTACAATATTAGAATTTGTACACATTGTCCTCCCCGTCCACATTTCATTTATAAATTTATTACATAAATATACTCCAAAAAGTAGAATAATCAAAGACAAGTTCAATATTAAAAAAAATTCAAAACAAAAGCAATACCTGACTCTGGGACAGAAGCTCAAGGAATGTAATTCTTTCTTCTTTTTTTGACACAACAAAGGTCACACAACATGTCAGAGTCATTTAATTTCCAAAAAAAGGGGGGCTCGTACTTGGAACATAGAAATGATTTGCGAGAGAATCAAGTTCATTCAATAATTTTGATCGTTACTCCTGGCTTTGATACGTTTTTCAAACAATATTCTTCATTTCAGTACAAAATGATATTCGCACAAAAGGAAAATCCAAACTTTGGGACAATGAAGCTCGTCATTATTGGCTTTGGTTACAAGAAACATTAAGGTTAGCACACATCCAACTTAAGAGTTCCCTTGAATTGAGGATATAATCATAACCAACCAAAATAAAGAAAAAAATCCACCTCTTCTCAATCCTTTCCCACCCAATGATGAAGTAGCTACATATTTCCATTGCCCATAAATAACCTCATGATCACTTAATTGATCTGCAATCTGAGTAACCTTCACAACAACACATGCAAAAATAAATACACTGCATGGCCTCTGATGCGACCCTTCCCTTAGACACTCACATCATGCAAATTAAGGGTCTTGTCTTATCAAAGTCCTAATCACCTCTAATGACTAACAGGTGTCATCAGCTGAACTGTTGATGGTCATGATCAGCCCTCGAGATGAACAGACTCTGAAACAACTCTTTTGGGGGGAATTCTCCAAATACCAACAGAGTCCTCTGTTGTGTAAAAGTTTGGATTATTTAAAGTTGATATGGCAGTAAGCATTGCAGTGAGTTAAGACTGGCCAACACTGAGCAGAGCCACTAACATCCATGCTGTCAGGCAGCAGAGGTGGCAATTACACTATGATAAACATGCAGACACTGATGAAAAAAATAACAACATGGATTTAAACATTCAACACATTACTATTATAGGGAAAGTTCACTCCCAAATCAAAAATACTTATTTGTTGCTCTTAGCTGTAGGGCTGTTTATCCGCCTAGATCATTTTGGTATCAGCTGCTGAGTTCCATGTGCCATTACGTTCAAGAGAAGGCAGACACCCCGACGGCTGATACCTGCAAAACTTGGCAACTCATACCAAAACAATCTGGATGGATAAATAGCACTACCGGTGCGAGGAAAAAGATGTACTGTTGATTTTGGGGGGAACTGTCCCTTTAAACCGGATGAACCTCAGCTGGAGGGAAAATAAAAGATAAAACAACCCACACAAAGTCAAGCAGTGTAGAAGGGTCAATAAAACCAGAAACTCATAAAAGGTCAAAAACAGAAGAGCAAATGTTTATGAGTGTAATATAGAAAATTAAATTATTACAGTATATATGCATGTTGACCTATAGTGATAGTAAAAATGAACATAAATTGGAGCAGGTCAGCACATGTCAGACCTCATGTAAAAAAAAACTAAATAAAATAAAACAACCTTGTGATCATTTGGCTAAATAAGATTTAAAAAAAAACACTCTCCTTAAGATTTCTGTCGAGTAACCAAACACTGGAGAGGACTTCTTCAAACAAACAAACAACAAACCTGTTTGTAATCATTTTAACGTTCTGACAAGACAGAGAACAGTAGAGATGAGGGTTGAGGGTTTCGCAGCAGTGGTGTCATAATGTCAGAGAGGATAAAGGGAGTCGTCGAGCCGCAAATGTCAGAACATCTTACCACCTCCCCGCAGGTCCGCAATCTATGTGTGATGTGCTGTTGATGAGGCTGAGTGGGATGTCAGTGTTCTAGAGAGGAATAAAGGTTTCCTGGGTTTTTCTTTCTTTCTTTTTTTTTTAAATCCCAGTTTAAGAGAGTGTGACCATTGTCCTGTGTTAGTAGGCGTCTTTCTGAGTGTGCATTTGATCCTGGATCCTCTGCAGCATCTCCTGCATCCGCCGCAACTGTGAGGAGAGACGGGAACAGCGTTAGTTAGAAACCACGGTGCAGCTGATTATTCACACATGACTGCACAGACAACAAATCAATAACACTCGGGAGATCGGTCTGTGCTGTCAAGATCACGTGACCTGTGATAAGCGACTGTGAGGGGACCACTGGCTCCTCCGCCTGCCTCTTATCCTTCACTACAGACTATTTACTTCTACAAAAGGAGCCTCAAAGGGTACAAAAATATACTCATGGCAGTTTGCTGGTTAACCAGTTAATCATATTGGTTTGTTTTTTTTTGTTTGTTTTTGGGAGGTCAAATGCAGATTTGCTTAGGATTTACATTTGTTGGAAGCTATTAATACTGAATAATATTGTGCTGCCTGCGCTGTGACACCATGTATGTGTCAAAATATTGACATTAACATCTTCCTTTTTCCACTTTCTCAACATACAGTGAGGCAGTATAGTGTACAATTTGGTTTGAGATTATATTCAATATTTATTAATCTGACAATTATTTTTCAGAAATCAAGAACACACTTTCCTGTGGTCCAAAGTGACATCATCAGACATATTGTTTTGTCAGACACCCAAAATCTTAATTTTAACATGATATAAGACAAGAAACAGCAACAAATTCTCATATTTTAGAAGCTGGAAACATCAGATGTTTTGGCTTTCTTTTTTATTCTTTGCTGAAACAATTACTCAATAATTAAAATTAGTTGCTGATACATTTTCTGTCAAAAAGCTTATTGATTTATCGACTATTCGTTGCAGCTTTACTGTCATATTTAGCATTTTTCAATTTTAAAAACAAAATAAAAACAACTGAGGAGAAACGATGTCTTTATTTGGTAAAATTAAATAGATTTAGTGGGGGGAGAGGGAAGGAACGTGAAACAAAACGGCTGTGATAATTCACCATGAACAGATGCATCATCGACGGTGTTTACCTGCTCAGTTCCTTTACCTTTACTGGGAAGTCATCAGTGACTGGGCTCATGTGAAGAGTCTAAATATTAGGAATATTACTTAATATAATGGTATTTCCTTAAAGAATATTTCTTATTTTAATTTTCTGACAAAGACCAAATTTATGTAATATTTCACTCAAACACGCTAACAATATTACCAAAGTCCCTTGCCATAGCTGAATGCGGAGTTGAACCTCAAACCCAACAATTTTACAAACCTAGATTTAAAAGCGGTGTTGCCTCTTTAAAGTGGGATTAAGAAGCTTCTCTCAGCACTAGGTTTGATCTGGGGTTGTGAAAAACTGGACAAAAGCTGAGGGGTTAACACAGCTGGCTCCTGCTTTCAGAGTAAAGGTCTGATTTTATGATGACAACAACCTTATAACAGTGTTGTTAACTGGATGTAACTCTTGCCCTATGAGAAGGTAGAAAATAGAAGACGTGATGATTTTTATCTGACAAGCTCTTTTCCAAAGGACTTGAAAGGACAGGGGAGCAGGGATTAAATTCATAATCACACAAATGCATGTTTTGGGAGGCTACTCATTGTCAGTCTCAGAAAACATGACCCGAGTGTGCTTCAGAAAGAAAACATCGGTGAGCAAACGACACTCAGAGGGCTTCATCGGCCAACGTAACATAGTGCTGCTCTGCGTGGGGCTGAGCGTCTGAGTGCTCATGGTGGTCAGAATTGTGTTCGGACTCGTGGTGGTGGTGCGAGTCTTGTTCGTGGTCGGCGTGCCGTACCTCCTCGTCTTTCTCTCGGATGAGCTTTTCTGTCTCGTTGTCGTTCACTGTGGGCACCACGGGGATGGGGAAGTCTGTGCCGCTCTCCCTGGTTAGTTTACTGCAGAGTCGGAGAGAAGTTTAATGTTTAATATTGAAAGTTCAATTGTGAAAAGAAAATTCAGTAATTCTTCAGGCTAAAGTGACGGTTACAGTGACACCCCCAGTCTTTCATGTGACACTTGTCTGCATCACAGAGGATGTGCTGGATGGACCTGGATCTGAGATAGCATTGTCTTTTGGTTTGTGTTTGTATGTGCTGCTCTGTTATGTTTTTGGCTATATTCTCCACTCAAAGTCCCTATGAGTACGATACAGTTTATTGTATTGTATCGTAACCACAGTTAACTGCATTACACGTAGTTTCTAAGGGCCTGACCTGTAAACAACAATGAACATCGAAAAACACAATCAGGGTAGCAGATAAACAAGCAGAGTATGCCTTTATGTGCCTAGACATCATATATCTGAGTGGAAACTACCAGGGAACGCACCTTGTCAGGTCCACTTTCCTAAACCATCATCAAAAGCTCAAAAACTGTGGTGTGCACAGCCTAACTAACGCCAAGTCTTCCTCTGGAGCTGTGTAATTAGTTGCTTTACTCTGTGTGCCTCATGCTGTTGACAGACTTAATTAACACTTAGCAGAAAAAATACCAAATAGGAGAATCTGGAAATAGATGCAAGCATCTGTGAGGATAAATATAGAAAACATCTCTAGTTAAGTCTTAAATACACTGTAGAAAACCTTAATTCCAAAGATATACATTTTGATATCTTACAAGTGATTGTGAAGTGACAGGTTAAAATATATGTTTTTTAACAGATTTCTCTTCAAAAGCTGTCAATTTCAAATGAATATTTGATATATATATCTGTATATGTTCAATATGTTTTTCTTTCTTGCTTCAGTGTTGCTTCATACTTGCGGTTGCGTTCCTTCACAACCATGCGGGTCATGCTCTGGATGCAGTGGGCTCTGTAGTTCTCGTAGTGAGTCTCTCGGGTCACGTCCTTCAGATCTTGCATATGTGTGCGAACGAGCATGTTCCTCAGCTTCACGAAATCACAATGTGCCGAGTTCTCCACTGCAAAACCACAGTGTGACGATCAGTTTCAACAGCGTTTGTCAGTGCAACACGTACGATATCGCAAACGTTGATTTGGACCAGGAGGCCTACCTTCTACGATGCCCCAGGGGTAGAGACGGCCTCTCACCCTCTTGCCTTTGGCCTCCACCACTGTGTTGCTGCCAATGACAGCGAAGGGAATGCTTTCCTTGTTGGGAGAACGGAAGGGATGATAATATTAAAACAGTGTTTGGCAGGGGAGGGTGGAGATGAGTCGCTTGTTCAGGGTGGAGCAGTGAGTGGTGCAGTGCAGATGTACTTTTTGTTGTTGCCTCCTTAGTGCCATCTTATCTTTCATCATCTATATTTTTACTACTTGCATTTCTAATCACTTGCGTATCCAATCATACAGTTAACACGTTTCTCTTGTCAGGGGTTACTCTAGGACACGGGCAAAGAGAGATATATTGGCACGCTGACGGTGTGCTCACTGCCAGATAATGGTTGACTCATCAAGACTGTGCAGTCAGTAGTGGACTGACTGCCAAGGTCTTCGGCTAAATGGCCTGTATGTTCCTTTTTTAAAATAACTATTAACTGGACAATCTTCTGTGATGCGATCAGGACAACATAAGAGATTTATGTGTCTAAAAATTCCTCATGATATATGAAAGTGCAGCGCAGACTGCAACAGCCTGCTGACTCTGAGATGTAGAAAATAAATAAGAGCAAAGAGGAAGACACCCAGCATCTCTGGCTCTCACCTTCAGCTCCATGTCCTGCTGCTTGAAGTCCTCATCTTCGTCAGAGTCACAGTCGGGGAACTGGTATATCTTGATACCATACTGCTCGATCTCCTCCCGGATCTACAAAGAAAAGGACGATAGAAAAAATACAGAGTGAAAAGATGTTTTTTGCCTTTAAGATCAGTAATAATACAAGTGGAGATTTATTCATTAATGGAGAAACAAATGAATTAGCTCTGTGAACCTCAGCCTTGCCTTGAATTTCTTTTTCTTCACCTCACTGGGGGTGAGTGTGTCTGCCTTGGCCAAGATGGGGACGATGTTAACTTTCTCGTGTAGAGCTTTCATGAACTCCACATCCAAAGGTCGGAGGCTGGAGGTGAAACAAAGCATACTTATGCATTACACATGGAGCAGAGTTATCAGGAGGGAAATTAATTTTTAATTTGATTATTTAAAGATGAAGTTGATAAACACATTGAATTGCTGAAAACAGATTTGTCCACGTGAAAAGCTGGGTTCAAGATATTTATCCTTGTGATGATCAAGATGTAAAGACGCAGATATAAGACACAGCATTAAATCTGTGGGTTTGCTCTGTGAGTGACCTCTTGGTGTGGAGTCGTGACCGACACTCACCAACAGAGGGAGCAGTTTCTCCATCACTTTGACTGAAAAATGCACTGCAGCATTACTCCAGGTTTATGGTGTTTGTGTTCTTTAATGGGCAAGGCGATGTGGAAGAGTGCATGTGCACAAATGCGGTGAAAAGTACCACATCAGCACTCACGAAACAATTGATTAGAGCGATTTCACCTGAAGCCAGCTGAGGACTGCTTTAACTCTCGGCAGGAGCCTCACTGCATTAACAATTTATGGGGCTGAATGTACTGCAAGGATAGATATTTACTATAAATCTCATTTACTGAGGTGCAGGGAAAAAAAGATGTCTAACAGAATGCAAGTTGCTGTGATGTATTGTGTAATTTAAGGAAAGTAAAGGATGCCACTGGTCTGATTCATCGCTGTAGCAGAAATATTGCCGATTATTTGGAGTTATAAAAGAGAGAGAGGAGGCAAACTGCTCCCTGCAGATTTGTCATACCCATGACCGAAGGGTGAGATGAAATAGAGGCAGCAGTGTACGCGGTTGTCCTGGATGTTCTTGCGGTTGAGGCCACTCTCGTCCCTGAAGTACTGCTCGAACTGCTGGTCGATGTAGTCAGCCACTGACTTCCAGCTAGAGAACAAACACAAGGGGACATTCAGTCTCTGAGGCGAAGCACAACTACTGCACATGACTTTCTAGACACCGCAGCTCTGCTCTGGTTACTTTTCATTAAAGACTGAGGCGAGTCTGAGGCGTACCATTCAGTGTTGTTTACAGCGTCCCCAAACCCAGGGGTGTCCACAATGGTGAGCTTCAGTTTGACACCTTTCTCTTCTATATCCACTGTGTGTTTGGTGATTTCTACAGTTTGTGTGATTCGCTCTAGGGGGTGGAAACAAACAGAACACTGGTTTCAATATGTTGTAGAACAAAAATTTATCAGACTAAACAAAAAAGCTGTGGCTGCCTCACCTTCAGCATTGAGCAGCTTCCTATCTTTGTAAAGATCTGTGAGAAAGAGACTGTTCACCAGGGTGGACTTTCCCAGGCCGGACTCCCCTTCAAACAAAGAGAAAACGAGCAAGGCTTAAGACTCTCTTAAAGTAAAAGATGGGCTTAAGATCAAATGTCTTCTAATGTGCAAACTAGGATTTACCTGCCACCATGAGCGTGAAGTCAAATCCCTTCTTGACTGACTTGCGGTGCACCTGGTTTGGCAGCGTCGCAAAACCAACATACTCCTTGTCCTGGTCCTAAAACATGCACACAAAGATGAAAGAATACATCAGGGAGCCAGACATTAGTATGAATATCATGACTGCGTAAAAAACATCTTCAAACGCTGTTATCAACAAGTCCAAACAATTCAAAAGGTGTGACACCTTAATGATGTCAACAACACAACAAAACCAAAAGGCAATGCTACCATCTCAGAACCACAATCATAACCTGTTCAACCAGAAGTATATAAGCTCAACCACATAAAGCAACAAGTTTAGTCACATCCTGTCAACTTTATTCATGAGTCTGAAATGTTCAACACATTACAAACACCATCGCCCTAAAAGCAGAACTGAACCACTCAGATCTCGTCCCTCCTCTCTGACTTTCTAGCCTCAGCCTCCTCGTGTTACCTCATTATTGTAGTACGGGTCAAATCGACCCCAAGGACTCCTGGGCCTGGTGGGACTGAGGGGGGGCGGCAAGTCAAACTCCACACTTCTGGTCTGCGGTAAACTGGGCTCTGAACCTGAATCCGACTGCGCCCTGCCTGCCACAGGGGGCCGCAAATACGACGGGGTGTGGGGGCGGTCCTCGCCCTCAGCTTCCCTGTCTGCAGCGTGATGAGGCTCATGCACATGATGGTGATGGTGCTTGTGGTCATGGTGGCTGTGCCCTCCTTGGTGGTGAGGGTCTTGCATTATGTTCTCCACCTCTGAGTCTTCTGACTGGCTCGAATGCTAGAGACGCCATGGTGGAAGGGGATGGATGGGGCATAATATGGAGGGTGGAGGCAAAGATAGGTTCAGGAAAAGTCAAATGTTGATGTAAAAGGAAAGGGACAGAGACCCAGAAGGCAGAAAATGCACTTTTAGAGAGGGTTGTAATATTTTACGGTGACTGAAAAATAATGCTTGGCTTTAAATTCCACCGAGAAACAAAGGGATGTGATTTTTTCCAATGCTGAATATTCATGGCGGAGGAAAGAAGAAGAAGTTATATTACGGCAGCTATGGGCTACAGGGCTATCGAGTTTGATATATGATCAGACTTGATTGAATTAAAGGGGACTGTGGGACCACAAAGATGAAATCAATTTATTTGAGGGTATCTAACGGCTAGCTGTTGCTTCCTCTGATTGGCCAACATTAGACTTATTGTTTTTTTGTTTTTTTTTAACTTATTTATTGTTTTTTATCCATCTGTCTTTAATCTACATCCTGTTTTCGGCTGCACGTCTTTCATTTTACTACAGAGAGAATGGCCAACAATGTTTTTTTGTACCCAGGTATAATGACAGTAAAGATAAATCCTAAATCTTGAAATGGTGTTAATGCGTGGCCCATGTACTCAGGGCCATATCTGATAGGTCAAATGTTTTCATGCTTAGTGTTAATGGTGCCTGTGAATAAAATGATTCTTGATTTTTGATTCATTGCAGGCTTTTGCAAAAAAATTATAATGTCGCGCTAAAGTGAGGCACATGGCCTTTTTAATGGTTTTCATTAAAGGACCACTTCAGGCATTAGCCACACAATTTATTCTTCCTTCTTACATTTTAGGCGTAATACACATGAAACCACAAAACTAAATTAGACAACAAAGAGTAGCTTCTCCTGTAAGAGGATATGCAGCTGAAGTGCAGGCTGCTCCACATAGTGTGGACTCCAGTTACCACCTGCGAACACAGACCATGGTCTCTCTGCTAGTTGAGCACAAAGATAAATAATGCAGTGGCCCTCAGAAAGCAATGAGGCCTTTAAAATTCAGTATGAGACGTTCTGTGACTCATGTTATGTTTATGCACTATACATTTGCTGAGGGTTAAAAGTAGAGCGAGTTGCTGTGGCAGAAGACGTGAAAACTTTTGGTCTGAGTAATAAATACATTATGCTTTTTGGAGGAAGATTCAGTCGAGGCTCAACAGGTAAAGTTAGGGTGGCCAAAAGACGAATCACCATTTTGACATTGACGAGTGAATGAGTTGAATTTGGGGAGATCTAGGGGGTGTCAGTAATACCTGTTCAGCCTCATGGTCCCTGCTGTGATTAGGGGATGCAGGGCAGGAGTCCTGCTCTTCTGATGAAGAGTTAACCTCATGGTCACTGTCCTCCATTGCTACTGGGGCAACAGTACACTCTGCAATCTCCAACCAGAAGGGAGCACACATGTGGAGCAGTTTTATCAGGAGGAAGAGGAACAGGGGGGTCATGTGAGGAGGGGAAGGGAAGGGGTGCACGTGATTCAAGAGCCGGGAGTGTTACGACAAGGAGAAGGATAAAAAAAACATCAAATGATTAAATAAGGCCAAAGTCTGGAAAAAAGGAAACAACAACATACCATTTACCACATGAAATGGTATGATTTCTGAACAGATATGACGACAGTTTGGTTGAGTAACCAGAGGAATGATTGAGCGATGCATAATGGCATTTTGAGGGCAGTTGTTTCCACACTCTTCCAATATAATGTTTGCCCAATCTGGCATCCTGCCATTACAGCTCTGCCTCATGTTATTAGTTCCTCTGACATCGCCATGTTCAGTGTTTAGGGCACTGCTAAAAATGCACCAGGTCCGGCCGATGTCAGAGCCAGCAGATAAGATTATCTGTGCCAGCTGCAGTTACATAATGCAGAGTCATTGAAAATTTGATGGAAACTCAAACACCAAAGTGAATGACAGAGAGACACGCCTCTGTTCAAAGATTTCGTTTTAGTTTACAGCCACTCTGGATTTGTTTTTTTCCTGTCCCCACAGGAAAATACTTCATACCCCTCCATCACTTTTTAACCAGAGTGAAAAAACCTCCTCCTGTAATCCCTGAATGGTTTATTTCCTCCATCCATGGCCTATAGTTTTAATTATGCTGGGATTTAGAGCTTCAGGGCACAGGAGAAATTGATAGTTTCACAGTTTAGGAAATCAGTGACCTGCTTTCCTGTGCTACAACCAAAGCACAGAGATCAATGTCCAACATGGTGGATCCTGCGACCTACATAGATGGATAGACGACATGGTCGATCGCAAAGCTTTGATGACTTTGGAGCAGAAACGCTAACAAGGTTTAACAAACAGATTCATAATTTTTGCTTGATTTTGATGTTAAAATTCTGAGAGAGCAGAGACAAAATCTTTTGCTTAAACCACAACTGCAGAGTACACAGAAAAAGCATTACAACACAAACACCTCATTCCCTTTAAAGAAGTGCATCATAATAGTGTAATCTCTCCAATCCAGCCCAACATTCATCCACACAGAGCCTCACCTCCTCTCCTGCAGTGCCTCACCTGTGGTACCTTTTATCAGTGCGTAAACCCTTTTCTTCTTGCCTCTGCGTACACTGCTCTTCATGCCCAATCCAGCAGAAAGCAGGAGGCAGAGACCAGAGGCTCCAGCATTTATACGCCTCCATCCCAGAGGACACAGCGCCCTTCAGCCCCATCGAGCCGCTCAGCGCCCCGGGGAACTGATCATCAGCATTGACGAGCCACACATCACCGTTCACAGGCTACACAACAACCCACAAACAACCGCTTTAATGCTGAATCTACTCTGTTGCTGCGATTTCTTAACACTTTGACACAAGTAACAACTATCCCACCTGTGACTCTCCATCTAATATTAGCCGTGAGTGAATCAGAGAGACTCCAACATACTTAAACATTGATGTTCACTCTAGCAAAGCAGGTCCTGAAGGCAGAATTATAATCACCAACCTGTACAGCGAGTGCCACTTGAGCTGCTTAACATCCCATTATAATCACAAATGATATATTAAACATAACCTGCCATGCTAATGAGTTCACTAATTAAGCTAATAAATGCATTAATTATAAAGTATTTATCTTCCAACGTACTTGACTTCTGATCACATTAACCATTAAACAGATTTCTTCATTCATATGCAAATATATGCAGCAAGCTGCTCCAAAATGTAATCTGACTACTACTGACTCTACAGACACGGGGACAAACAGAACCATGGTAACAAAGAGTCTGGGTTAACACCACTCACCCAGTTATGATAAAGCCTCACCAGATATTACTTTAATTGTTGATTAATTTGTCAATTATTTTCTCAATTCATATTTTAGTTGTTCGGTCTATTAAACAGTAGGGACCTCTCCCCTGCTCAGGGAGAGGTCTTGCCTGAAATCTTGACAGAGGTGTGTTGTGGTAGGAAGATGACGATGGAAACATGAATTAGAGAGAGGAGTTCGGATTTTAACTAAAGGGACTGCCATCAAGACTTTTGTTTCCAAAGTCACGGCTGAAGATTTAACTGATTGAGACAGTCTGGCGCTAAAATCTCTCAGGTGAGTTGTTACAGTAGCTGCTTCATTTAGATTTCTCCCTGAACCAGAATTGTGTTTCTTGTCACAAAAAGGATCTTATCATTTACAAAAAGGTCTAACTCAGGGGGAAACGTTTCCATAATGTTCTTACACACTTAATTTTAGTAACCCCAGAGGGATTACATTTAAGCTGTGTTGCGGTTGCCATCTGAGGCGATCTACTGGACCAACACCAATCCATGTTAATACTGGGCCCAGGTTTAAAAATACCAGACTTCCCCTTTAAAGCTTACATTGACATGCATGTTATCTTCCCGAGGAGTGCGTCTATACTTTTCATTACATCCAGAAGTTTAACCGCTTTCCTTCAGAGGCATTCCTGAACGCTGACCCCACCTTTTGAGCTTTCTTCTCTAAGCCACAAACATTATCTGGTTACACTGTCTTTAATATGAGGCAGGTAGTAGATTCATTTTCCAGTAAGCACTCTGAAGCAGCTTTGGAAAGCAAACTTTTTCCTCTCTTACTGAACCAGCAGTCCATGATGTTAATACACGTAGTCTTAATATTAAAGTCTGTGGAAAAAATACTCAGTCACAGCTGAAAAGGTTTAAGGGCACATTAGAAGTGACAGAATTTAATTCTAAATTGGATCTGTATCTAAATTGAACTGTCTGGCTGCCCAGGTGGCCAAAAACACATACATTCTTTCCATATTTGATATCTTAACAGCCAGCTAAAAGAAAACATAGAAAGAAGATGTAACGGATCTCATGAGGCAGCAGATGAACAGAGATGAACACAGCTGATGAACAAAAGAGTTTGTAGTCTAATCAGTGACATCATGCTTTTCAGCTGGACAGACCGTCCAATCGGAGCTGCCTGGTGTTCCTGGCACGCAGCAGTGTTGAAGTAGGAAAAGCTCAGGGTTTCACATTTGTATTTGCCTACTTCAGGAAAAAAAAAGGATACGGGACAATTATTTTGTTCAAATAATCTTAGAAGTTCAACAGAGAAGAGATTTGATCAGATTTTACAGTGTGCACTTTTTCCACATGCAAACATTTCCACTAGTCCAGTTCCTGACATTATTAAGCCATTCGAATTTCTCTTCTCGCACAGAAGCTGCAGCACTTGATCCTTTGCTTGAATTTAATACCACTGACTCGCTCTTTTGCGTCACTCACTGAGCTCCAGTTTTCCACAGATCCACCGCAACCCAGGTGGAGGTCTTACTGTGCAGGATCTTGAGCTATAACTCATCAACTCTTCCAAAAATGACACAAAACTTTTAAGAGTACCAACCTTATTAACGTCTAGGGATAGACTGATCATCAGCCTGAATGATTATCAGGACCGATTGCCAGCATTTTTGCGATTATCAGTCTCAGTATTTTTTGTGTCTGATGCCAATGAAATTAATTATTTCTAAATTCTAAAAAAAATTCTAAACTTTGGCTCCGTTGCAGCATCTTTTCTTTGTTTGAGCCACCACTCTGTGATCTGACACGATGTCCTGCTCACCGCAATACCTGATTGGTTACACCTCACAAGCCAAGTCAACACTGAATAATCTGAATCTGCATAGTAACCTGTAACTAAAGGTATCAGCTAAATGTAGTGGAGTGGAAGTATAAAGTAGAAGAAAATGGAAATACTCAAGTAAAGCACCTCAAAACTGCATTTACGCACAGTATTTGAGTAAATTCTACAAGATGGCGCTGTTGAAGGTAAAACACAGTGAAACCAGCTGCTACACATAATTCTTCCTTTCACTCCTTCTATATGTAACCTTAGTACGAAACAAGCCTTGCTGACTTTTAAACAAATACTCCTGAACTGGAAATGCCTCAGAAAGGCAAGCAGTGATGAAGGAAGACAAAAGAGGGATCAACAAATTTCAAGCCTTGTCGGATCAAATGATGAACACTTTGGCTGACTTGGTAACAATTGTGCACTGCAGTGTTAATAAAATTGCACACAAACAGGTTAACCACACAGAAAGCCTCAACGTGTACTAAGCAACAACACCCTCTTACAAGTCTCAAGTATCAGACATCCTGGTCAAACTGAACAGCATGGCCACTTCCAGACCACAAAACCAGTATCAGGCGATCGAGTGTGAAGCAGATAAATCAATATGTGGTATAACATATGATTAACTGGAAATAAAAACGTCAATCCAGCTCTGGTGATCCATACCAACACAAAAAAGCCATACCACGCGCACAGAGATAGTGGATCCTATAACATTGTTCCTTTCAAAAATAAGAGCAAAAACTGAGGCCTAACTTTGGGTAACATTTACAGAAACGTCCCCTCATCCTTATTCTGCAATATTAATTGCATGATGTGAAAAAACAGAATAAAACCCAGAATAAAACCTAATGGGCTCTGACATCAATTTCACACATTTTCATTAGGCTACAACGCAGAGTCTCCCAGTGGAACGAGCCACAGTTGAGACCTGAACCAATTACAATTTCCATAACTGGCCGGACTGACATTTCAGATCCTCTTGAGGGTTGGGTCCATCGTGACTAATACGCAACCTTTATCATTACTGGGGCCACGCAGTGATGAAACAGAATAAATAAGCTTCAGACCAGGTGAAAGCACAGTGTGGCTGGTTTAGGTCCAAAGTGACAGGAAGCAGCTGAGACCCTGGAGCGAGACATGTGACTGGAAATGCCTCAGATAAGCTAGAAAACACAATGGCTTAGAAACTACTGTGTGACAACCTTCATGTGGGACGACTTCCTCACATTACTTAAAAAATGACACATTCATTCACAAATATATTAGATGAGGACATGTGTATGAAAACATTAAGTCTTTGCTAATGGCAACATATTCTGCACATAATGAACTTCAGCTTGTGCTTAATCTAACATCTACTCTCTGGGGTAAATGCCAGTCTGGAACGTCCTGTTTGTCATGAGAATTGAGTAAAGTGGGGCCAAAGCAATAATTTGACCACAGAGCAGTTTATTGAATATACAGTGCAGATGAAGGCATCCAATCATTTTAATCAAATTTAATAAGCAGCCTGAGAGGAAAATGACAGGTGGTGGCACGACTTCAGACACAAATGATACCCTTTTCAGGTCAAAGCTTATCAAGGAGACCACTTTAAGATAAGTGACCTCTTAGGATCTGAGACATATTTCACGATGGGACAAAAACCTTAATGTCTAGCACATGCAGTCCCTGAGAAACAATTGGAGGACATGAAACCCAATTCAACATAAACAAGCTGTGAGGCTGACTACACTGCTTTGTTACTGTTGGATGGTGGTGGTGGGTTTGGCCGCCACGGTGCTGATAGATGATGATTTGTTGCTTGAAACACAGTTCTCAGGGGGGAAAGCCCACTTCAAATTTTCCCTGTATGACATGGGAAATGCAATCTGAAGTTGTCAGAAGTCATAAAGAAACTATACAGCGTGTTGTTATTGACCCACTGTGATGGAAGCAGATATCAGCTATGAAAGGAAATGCATTTGACAGAGTCGTTTATAATCCAGAGAGAATAATTACTACGCTACTATTCAATGAATGCTGAATCGTTTTTGAGTGTTGGCAGGAACGCTTACTTAACTGTATGCTTGTGATGTGTTGGAGACGGTGCATGCAGCAGGGTCACAGTTACAATTCATATACACGGGGATCCTAAAATGTGGCTATTCAAAGGCTTTAAAACAAAGCTCTTGTTTATTCCTCTTTAAGTGAATGTTGTGGAATGCACAGGCTGAATACCAGTGAGGTTTCCCCTTGTGGCGCGGACCAGTAGCAGGTGGTGAAGTGAGCCATGTGCGCTCTGTGTGAATGCTGTGGTTGTTTGGATAGTTATAGCAGGGCTCTGTGTGAAGCTGGCTCAGTACAGAGAGAGAGAAAGGGAGACAGAAATAGTCCCCCTCACACCACACACTCCCACAGTTATAGAGCTGATGCAAATTTCCACGTGATCAAAACTCCATATATTCAGTGCAACAGAAAAACATAATTAAGACTCACAGTTTCTCTGTGTTTCACCAGTGTATATAGTCAAAGGAAGATAAAAAATGCCAGTGCTTTGAAGGGACAGTTCCTCCCAAAAGCATGAAAACATATTAATTTTCTTACATGTAATGCTTTTTATCCATCTAGATTGTTTTGGTGAGTTGCTGAGTTTCAAAGATTTCGGCCATGGAGACATCTGCCTTCTCTCAAATATAATGGAACTAGGTGGCACTCAGGCTGTGATGCTCAAAGCGCCAACGAATACATTTCAACTTCTCAGTGAGGTGCCAAGCTCTTTTTTCCTCATTAATGTTATCAGGTTCCCTATAACCAAATAGGTGGTTTTGCTTTTCTTCGAAAAAAATCTTCTGCCATCATCTTGTCAGTCAGCTCTCCCTTACTCTAGTTATGAGTGAAATGAGATTCTTGCTCTTGCTAGCACTGCAGAGAGTTTAAAATGTTACGTCTGACGTCCAGTTAAGTACTGAGCAAAACCAAAAAAGCCAAACAACAGTGAGGCTGGTGGGCAAGTAATGAAATCGGTGCATGCCTGACCACTGTGCATCACCAGGTACTCTGACTACTGCAGCTTGCCTAATGTTGAGTTCATCAAATATATTTGTTGGCACTGTGAATGCCACAAGCCCAGTGCCATCCAGTTCCAATATGTTAGAGAGAACATCAGACACCTCTGCAGCCGAAATCGTCCAAACTCCGCAACTCACACCAATCCATCCAGATGGATAAATAGCACAAAAGGTAAGAGAAAAATATGTATACGTGATCTGGGGATGAACTGACCCTTAAAAGATGGATGCATCGCCGCCCCAGATGTATTCCTGTCAGTCTGAACAACCGAACAATGCTTGAACCATCAGACGCTACGACACTCACAACACTCACAACACTCCTGATGCATTAAGCTATCACAACTGATCAATATGTGTGTGCTTGCATCTTAGAGACGGACAGCAGGGAAAAGCTAAGAAACTCCTCTGTGTTTTGCAGTCATGTGGAAATTCAAGATCCTCTCAGTAGCAGAACATTGTCATTACTTGTGCAAAATCATATTGGCGCACAAAGTCGTGTCACATGTCTTCATGTTAATGGTCCGGCGTGTGTGGCCAATCTATACTCTGCCACATGTGCACTGTATATGCACAGGGTAACCCTGCAGCCACAGACTACTATTCTGGGAGGTTAGGAAGAAAAACACAGAGCAAATCACACACAGAGATACACTTAATTGCAGGGTCAGCAAGAATGAAAGCAACAAGCACATACCTCTGTGTCACTGTTTGTTTCTGAATTTGTTGCCATATTATCCCTTCAGAACCAGCGGTATTCCTTCCCAACAGCCAGAGAACAGACAGAAACCAGTATTTAAGAAAAGGCCTCGGAAAGCTCCTCAGAAAGAGAGGCACTTCTTTAGTTTCAGGACACCCCGCGTTACATAAGCACACCTATTCTCCCTGCTTCACCAATCAGATAGCATCCAGCTTTTTTCCAACCCCCCTCCCCCCGGCTTTGGACTGGAAGGTCTTTTTTTAAAAACAGGTACACCTTTGATTTCTGCCACTCTACATCTGGAGCATTTCAATAATAGTTCCACCCTGCTATCCAGTTTTGGACAATCTGCTGCCACTGCGGATGAGCTGCAGCTGAAGTGTCGGCGGCTTGCGTCTGCAGACTTCAGAAGAGGTGATGCTCTGTAGGGAGCTCCACAACATCTGCTCTGTCGCCTGGCTACAAACCCCTGCTGCCCTCGTTCTCAAAGCCACAAATGTGAGATCAAAACACACAAATCGATCTCACATAAACGGAACACACATGTGCATGAATGAGATGTGTCTTAAACGATTCAGAAATAACGGAGAATCTAGTAAATCAGAATCAAAACACAGCAGAGAAGACAACAGCGGCATGCAACACAACTTCCTACAATGGCCGTCACATCCAACCCAGACCTCCCAGCTGGTGGTGCCAGGACCAGAGTGGCACAAGGGGAATCAGTGTGTGTGTGTGTGTGTGTGTGTGTGTGTGTTCATGATGGGGATGAGAGGCAACTTGTGGCCTACATGCTACAAATAATCTTTTTATCTAATACACACTATGTCCTCTCTCTTTCTCTCTCTCTCTCTCTCTCTCTCTCTCTCTCTCACACACACACACACACACACACACACACACACACACACACACACACATTCACACACACACACACACACACACACACACACACACACACACACACACACACACACACACACACACACAAGTGGGCCACAGCACAAAGCCTTTTCTTAATCTCTATGGATCTCTGTGCTTTGCAGGTCTTATAATACTCATTCATTCTTAAGGAATTAGGATTTTGTGATTAAGTTATTTCTTTGGGAGTCTAAGCTCTATGCTGTATGACTTCTAGTGACTTATAAGAGCCCGTCTAAACCACAGAGATGGGGCTCTAGCTTGTGTCTGGGCTGCGATCTAATCATCAGTATTTAAGTTTAACATGAGAAAGTCGGGGAGAGCAAAAACAGAGGCTGAATTCAGCTGAGAATTCATTTTCTGCCTATGGGAGGAACAACGAAACGTAACATGATGCCAATCTTAATAGCTCTCACTGCAAGTGTGCCAACTTATACAACAGTAATAACTACCATAAGTGGTAGACAGAGGGTAACACAAATAGTATCAGGTCAACACACATGTCAGTCTAACAAACCACACGGGAGGCAAATCTCACTAAATCCCCTTTTAATGTGACACATGTACAGAATAGGCCAGGGCGCAGAGAAAAGCGTAGGGTAACAGACAGGACACGTTACTTCCTGTAAGGAAAGATGGTGTCTGGGGAGAAGACTTCAGGTCTGCTTTAATCCTCTCTGGCTGGCCCTCATCATGAGGGTGATTATCATAGACTGTCTGAAAGGGCTGACACTGCCCAAGGGATGGATGGCTTTAGATATACAATCTCAGGCAGCACGCACACACACATAACTTATACGTTGGCACACACAAACACATGCAAGGGTCAGACAGAGCATACATGACAGTAAAGTGATGTCTTTGCCGCTTTGGGGATCACATTGCCGGTGGTAATTAAAATGTCTCTCTGTTTACTTTGTGAGGTTGTCTGGCTCAGGCCCAACAGGGCTGGAGAGACTTCCTTGATAAAAGCTAAAGCACAGTCCAGCGGCGACAGCAGCCAACAAACACTGGTATTCAACAATGTCCAAGAGCCCAGCCAACAGGCCAGAGAGGAGTCTGATCTTCTAATTGCAATCGAGACAAAGCATGACTGTCTGTGCTTTATGTGCATGTGGCTGTGCAAGAGCAAAAAAGTCATTTACTGATTTCAGAGGATGCAGCGTTGGCACCGTGCCCCATGAGGACGGACAGTGGAGGCCGGGGAGTGCCACCTGCTGCTCGTGACTGGAAACAGCTTGACTTCAGTGTCAAGCATGTATGTGCATGTGTCTCTAGCCACACACACTTTGACTTTTAGTAGCAGAAAAGATTAGGTGTTACTATTGATAATAACAACAACACAAATAATAATAATGGCTTTGCCCTATTTAAGTGTTCCATCAAGCTGTGACAATGATGCAACTTGAAGAATACCAAGACCCTGAAACTTAAGCAGCTAAATGGAATCTAGCCATCACTGATAATATTTTTTACCACTGGGCTTTTCCTAATGCAACATATCAAAATGTCTGCTGCCTATTATTTACAAAATTAACATGTACAATCACCAAAGGTCTAGATCAGTTGTTCCAAATGGTGTGCCAAGTCCAGATGTGCCATGGGAGTTTACAACTGTTACAACCACAAACCTCCTGACTTATGTTCCATGTACAACACATACTGCAAGTTGCTATCTCTGATGAGAGCATCACTACATGGCAAATATTTTAACTCAAACATTGGTTTTGTACATCATATGCATACTGTATAAACCAGCTCTGAACACGAGGACAACTTCCCCCCAAGCCCAAACTGTCATGTGACTTTATCTACAGCAGTGTGTTTTGAACATTCATGAGGAAAATCCAGGAAAGAATGAAAACCTGTGTAGTGACAGGCAGACAGGAAACATGCAGAAAATGTAAATTGGATATACATTTTTCTCCTCAGCTGTCTGAGAAACTGGATAAAACACTTTAACTGTACAGTAGCATGCGGTGGACGCTGACGCCCTCTGAAGCAGATATCCACCACCTCTGCAGGAACATAAATATTTTTCCACAATAGCCAGGAATGAGGAGACGCTGGATCAGCTGAACTTACACTTCCTACACTTCCTCCTCTATTCAATTAAGGCTCTTTATCGGACACAGAGAGATTCCTGTTGGAAAGCTGCTAAAGCATTTGGTCACTTTGTTTTTTCCCCCTTAAAAAGGTGGCATGGTACAACAACAAAGGCTCATGTGGCTGTGGAAGGGGGGGGGGTTCCTCTGGACGACTTAAAGAAAGGGAGAGGCTTTTCCAGATTAGGCGAGGAATTCCTTTGTTCATTTAAATTCATTATACTCTCATATACTACAGTCATCTAAGGGACTTGGAGGGACATAGCTGGTATCTACGTCATGAGATGCTGGATTTATGTTTCATGTATGGTAAGGCGCTGTCACCTGTGGCTTGTCCAGCTTGTATCTCCACTGACCGACATGGACTCACACCAGCTCTGCTTGCAGAGAGTGTGATTTCCAGCTGGCCCCAAATCTGTCTCAAGATCATTTGAGCATTTTAGATTTTACTGATTACTCTCAAGAGAGAGCTACAAAACAAATGCACAAAGAATCAGAGAGAAAAACGGCAGAAATAAAGCAACTATGGCTACATGAAGTGCACTGTCAATTTTGTGGTGTTTCCACTTTTGGGTTTGTAATCTTTTCCAACAATTTCCAGGTCTGAAGTGCATCATTAGCAGAAGCATGGATGGTATGGATGGTAATTAAACCTGGCTAAATTAGGAAACAGATTTAGGGTTTATCGAATCATCTGACACAAGGTGCTCAAATTTAACTACAGAAGCCACAACAAAGGGTCTGGTTTCCCTTGAACTCGGTTATTTCATTTTGTTCCACCATCTTTGGAGAGGGACACGGACATTTTAATGAGCTGTACTGTTCATTCTGAGCCAAGATCCAGCAAATATTATGTCTATTGGTTTCCACTGAATTCCAGATAGCTGAGCAAACCACAGAACAAACTGCACGACTTGGGTCCAGCTGCTAAAGGTGCGATTCATATTTATCTAGAGTCGATATATTGCACCCAAATAAATAGAGAAACACAACACCTGTGAGACAAAAGGCGACAGAAGACAAAACAATTCCAACATCTGTCGGGTGGTGAACTCTCTTTGCCCTGGTGAAAGGAAGTCAGCGAGTTGTTGTGTGGCCTCCCTTCTGTAACGCTGAATTCCAGCCCGTCTAACTCCCACATTACATGAACACAAAACCACCTTGTATGATTGTTGGCTCCTGCTGGGCCTTATCACAATGCTACTGAAGAGGGTGAAGTCTAAAGTGGGAGCCACAGATCTGCTGAAACAGTGTTGGCATTGTGTCTCCAACAGATTCAGTAAGAGAAATTACATCAGCGTCTGGACTGGGTTTCCTGTCTTGCAAAAAAGTGCCAATGGAGTGGATACAAACACAAAGTAGTTAACTATTCTCAGATTCATTACTTTTGCAAAAGTAGATTAAGAAACTGCAGTCGGCACTCCCCAGGGCGGACGACGCTGGAGGTTGACTGTTCATTACATCATGTGTAATAAACATAAAAAGTTTGACTTAAGTCTAAGTTTGCACTACAGGCAGAACACCCGCCTGGGAGTGAGAAGTTTAACAACTTGCAGCTTTACGACTTCATTAAACGCACACAATATGTAATTTCTGCTGCTACGGGTCTCTCAATGAAAAAATAATGAAAATAAGTAATTGGCGCGGGATCATGGGAGTTATTAACAATGTTTTAAAGTTTTATTCAAGGTATGTTTAGTCACATTTGTCAACTCTCCTAGAAGTCATAGCAACAGGTGACCAAATGAAAGGCAAAGTTTCCTTGAATAAAATGAGGGTTTTTCTCCGGGTTTGAACATTGTTGGAAACATTTGGGATAAAGCAAATATACAACTCAACAAAACATGTGCCATGCCTTTTAGTTGACTAAACAATACCTCAAATAAATCTCAGTCTTGTGACAATAAGAAGAATTTAATGTGCAACAAAACTGTGTGTGCACCTGTGCCATCAATGCAACTAATATCCATCCCTGCAACTAGAAGCACTACCTTGAGCAATCCCTTTTTCAAGTAAGGCTGCTGTGACTCAGCAGGAAGAACGAGTTGTCCAATAATTGCAGGGGTGGTCGTATGATCCTCGCCTCCTCCTGTCCACATGTCAGTGTCCTTAAGCAAAATACTGAGCCCCAAATTGCTCCCAATGGTTGGGCCATTATATTTTGCTGTCATCCGTGTTTCAGTGTGAATGCAGTCATGGGAATCAAATTGTACAGTTTGGATAAAATTGTTTTACAATTACAGTCAATTTACAATTTAATAGTTCAGTGTATACAATTTAGCGGCATCTAGTAGTGAGGTTGCAGATAGCGCTTATAGCCTTATTTGTCCATTCTGGGCTACTGTAGAAAACATGGCGGTAAATATAAATGGTTTGTTCTGAGATTATGAAAAAATAATTAATTTACCCTGAAAACAGTTTTATGCTTTAACTAATTACTTATTATTATTATTATTATTATTAAATAAATGTTGATTCCACAGTGTTATGACTATAGTATGATGACACCATCTGTGCTTGGTTCCCTGTAAGCTTCACTTTCACAGTGCTATTCTGTCTGCCACCAGGGATGAAGTCTCCAGGGAAGATGAAGGCTGACTGGCGATCCAGGCCAGGCTGGCAGCCTGGCACCATTTCTATCAGCTTTCACATCTCCACTAGACTAAATGAATGAATCAACTCACATTTTGTCCTGTGTTGTTGGTAGTTGTTACTAAATCAGTTTAAGATCAATTCTATTTATATAGCCCAAAATCATAATCACATTGCCTCGGTGGTCTTTACAAACTGTACAGTGAACAAAATCCTCTGTCTGCACAGCTGCAGAGGGATACAGGATGTACTAGAGTGAGCTGATGATGGTAAAACTTCCTGGAGAGCAACAAAGAAAGCAATCACTGAACATATTTTCATTTCATAATCCTTTTACAAGAAACCTTCTGTAGGCCATCTGTAATACCTCAGATTGCCTCTTGGGACAAGATGTCAAAGATAAGAGGGAGGATTTATGATGCAAAATATTGCCGATTATATCTTTGACACCAGAATGTTCTCAGGCCAAAGAAGAGGTAACAAATCGCTGCACAATCAGGCTTCAGATCTCTGTGTTAATGTCACAAATGCTGATGTGCTTTCAACAAGCATGTACATTTGAGACCAAAGCACAACGAAACACACTTGAATACACACAAGAGGCCTTGAGGCAGGTGGTCAGTGTACATGCACACTCTTGGTACAGCCAATACACAATATTTCTCACCAACACTATACAGCAAAAGTGTTACCTCAAGTGAGAACAAGTCTGATATTTGAAAGTGTTAAATTCTCATAATGCAGAAAAAAACTTGAGTGTGTGAGGTTATAACACTCTGTACTGACTCCTATCCAAAGAAAGCATCATTTTAGAAATCTACCGCACAGACAAGCTCTGGTCTGTAGACTCCCACAAATAAAGTTTGGGGTGACTCAGGAGATAAATATACAATAGATTTAACATTTCTTTTCCTTCAAATAAACAAGATTGTGATGTTTTATCTGGCTCTACGGCTCAAGTGCAAAGCTGCCACTCCTGGGCCGTCTGAGGTCATCTCCCTGGAGATTGAGCTGTTCAGCTCGTACGTCAGTGATTGTTATCCTCCTAACAGCACAATTGATTGACAAGCAGACACCCCAGAACCTGTGATTGACACTCCACATGAGGAATCCATGTGTGCTCAGGATTGTGAAGCTAATGAGCTAGTTAGCAGTTCAAAAATCTCACTACAAGCTGGAGCTAAAAGCTGTTATCAGGTTTGAGGATGTTTGACTGCAAAGCTATGGCTGTTACATCTGTTACATTCACCTGTGAATGAGCCAACTAGAGCTGATTTCCCACCATGTCACCGCTCTCCTTTGTCGGTTGGTTGAATCCACAAGTGTGTTTAAAAAGTTAATATTAACATAAAGACACCTTTAACATGACAAACCCACAATTATACTTAATAATTTATGCTAATTCTTAAAAAAGGATTCGGAGATACGCATCAATCCGGGACTTGTAACCTCAACAGATGGCGATGGCGACTTCTGGGGTGGTGCCTGACTGGCCTGGGCTCCAACATGAACTACACATAATTGTCCCCTTCCATCTTCTCTTTCCATCTGTTCTCCTCCTTCCGGATGTAATCCGTTTCTCTAATCTTGATGCCCAAACACACCAAGAGCCACACACACACACACCAGCTTGGAAACCTCAACATGAGTACTAGCACATAAAGGGGACGCCTTGCCAACTGACTCATCATTAGCACATGCAGCTAAAACATACGTTGTGCTAACTAATGTGCACTCCTCCTCTTCATGTGGCCTTACATACAGTACAGCAGAAACGAAACTAAAGGAACATCTGCCTGCCAGAAGCAGTCAAATATAGAAGAAAGAGACCCAGCACTTATTTCTTTACATCCTTTTGACCTCTAACTGTGCCACTAAGAAATACATGCACATTGCAGATAGAGTAGACAGTCCAGACATTCATAATTAAAAGCACAGGTTTCCTATTAATCACTCCTGACCGATTCGTCGGACACAGAGCGCAAACAAAACAAAGACAAACAACTGGTCAGAGACAAAAAGGTTATGGATAAAAACCTGAGCAGTGTGTCTGCCTATTCACATAATAAACCAGCAGAGGTTGTCTATGAAAGATGGTTTGTCCTGGGTAGCAGAGCTCACTTCTCATCACAATGCAGATGACACGCTACACTTACCATACTGCAGATGGCCAAGACACACACATACACACACAACACACGACCCAGTAGAGGACAGCGACCGACTGCGAGCTGCTCCAGGTCTGTATGAACAAAACCGTTTGTGCCTCCAGCTGCAGCAGATCTACACAGTCTTACAGCCAGACATTAATAACGTAATGCTGCACAAAGACAGACAGACACGCTGCATCTTGGGCTCGACCGGCTTATGCTGCTGCAGAAGGAGCAGTGATGGAGGAAAAGGAGGAAAGGGAGGTTAGGAAGATCTCTGGACGAAAACAGGTGGGAGCTTGGATGTCAAATATCTGTGGAATGACTGTGTCTCAACTTCCAGAGAAAAACAATAACTCAACTGTAATAATTTTAATATATCAAAGTATCAAAAAAACACAGACAGAAAAAAACTGCCTATTGTCAGTTTACAACAGAAAATTAAATCCTGATGTTGGGGTTAACCAGAACCTGCAATTTCCATGCTAACACGACACTAATCCTCTTCAGATTGAGGTTAGCGACTTCGTAGAGTGAATACTACTGATACTATTACTATTGCTTGTCCCACTTTGCTATGGCTTCTAACTGCTTCCGGTCGTGTTATTATGTTATTATGATGTCTTGTTATGGACGCTAGTTCAACCAGGGACTGAAGTATTATCCATAATGATTTAGCTGGTTACCTCCCGAGGAAACTCGTAGACAGATAGTGGGCAGAACTTGCGGGTTTGAAAGGTAAAGCCTTAAACCTGCATTCTTTGTCATGGCCAGCAAACTGAACCGGGAAGCAAGAATTTCCAACCCAAAAAACTGAGATGTCTACAGCTGTGAGAGCAGTAGAATATATTGTTTATTAGCACTTCTGTCAGTACTGTCCAACCTCAAACTGTGGACATGTTACTTCAATGTTTTCACTCTTAAAATACTGTGAAATGCATTTTCAACAGGTATTGCTAATAATGATTAACAATCTCTAACTTAGCTAGAAATGGTATCCCTAATTTTGTACTGGAATGCTCTCAACACGGATATGACATAATTCCCAGCTCCATCCTCTCATCCAAATACGGTCACTTCTTGCTCATCATGGCGACGCTAATGCCAAACTTGAGGCTACAAAACGGTAGCCCACAAACCAATGGATGACATCACGGTGGGTTTAAACTTGAATTCATCTCAGAACCACAGTACACATTTTTATGGTTTACTGAAAGCAAATAATGAACCCAAAGTTACTGCTGCGGGATCACTACTACCAACTTTTGCAACATGTTTAACCACTATGGTTTAAATCCATGGAGGTGGCTGTCACCTCTGGTTTGTTTAGGTAACTCCTGCCCTGCAAGAGTGTGTTTGGGTACATTCAGTGGGGCATGATAATATTTATCTAAGCTGTGCATAGCCTGCTTCCTCACTTACTCATGAACAGAAGAGTAGCTATGGGTGAGTTTGACAGCCTTTGATGTTGTCAATGGTAAGCACTTCTGTCCCTTTGAGCTCAAACTTGTCAATGGACTTGGAGGTAAAACATAGTGATGAGTGCGCTGGAACTTTTTTTCTTCTGCTGAGTACATTTCTGTAACCTCAGTTGTGCTAAAATATTCACTGTCACCATTTCCACAGAGCTTTGCCGTTCAATTATCTATGAACCAAAGAAAGAGCAGTCAAGTGCACACTGGGTTGTTAGAAGAGTAATGCTGCACATTTTTGGAGAGTGCTGCACTATTCTTGAATCCAAACCAAAGAGCATGAAATTATGTATAGTGCATGATGGCAGGCGTCACAAGCACTTGCACCTCACGTGAATGAGGTGTCAAAAGAGCGTCAAAAGGAAAAGGCACAGACTCACTGAGACAACAGGCATCCTGAAGGGTCTCACACAGTGAGAGAGTTAACCCAGAGCCCAGGGCCAACAAGTGGAGATTTAAGTTGTACAATGTGATGATTATGATCCTATCATACAGTTAATATATGATGCTATTTGTTGGACTTTTTTAGTTAGTGTTGAAGTTAACATCTGCTGCATGGTTTTAAGTGCTAAAACAAAGATTAAAGTGGTAACTCAACTGGCCACTCATTAAATCAAAGCTGACAACTTTTAATTTGGAAATACTTTGTTTCAACATCAACACTTTTATTTGAACAGAAAGTACAGACAGAGTTTTTTATACTGGGAATTTCTGCAGATGGTAAAACACTTGACTAATAAATGTCAGACAGTAGCTAGCCTTATATAATGTTCTTCTTGCCTGCCAATGGTAAGTCAATAACTGTCATGTTTCTGTGGAAAAAGCAGAAAACAATCTAAAAGTCGTCCTCATTCTTTAAGTGGGTCATAGCACCATCAGAGGGTTCTGTGTCTGGTTGAGTAGATGGTGTTTTAGTGTAATAAACAGTAGGAAATTCCTGAATAAGCATGGATAAATGCTGAACATGTGGAGAGGACCTATTCAACTGTCAGCCAGCAATTTCGAAAATTCAAAAGGTGCATTGTTTTTTCTGTACTTTTGTACATATAATGTTTCTTTTTTGGAAACTAAAAAAAATATTGTGCAAAGTGCATCATTTTAACAAATCTAAATTTCGAGCTCTACAGGTCAGACCTAGGGACTTTTGACCCCTTTTTGCACAAAAGTCAGCATTTAATTCAGTCTTTCATTCAGTTTTCTCTCATTTCCTTAGTCTTAGACAAAATGTTTCCTGCTTTAATTTAGCAGCCAAGAGCAAACACACAAACCTGACAAGGCTGCAGAGTTTGAAGACACAGTCGATTTCAAAAACTGGGTGAAAAATAGCTTTAAACTAGCTTAAAGACAGTGCTAAATGGCAAATAGCTATTTTCAACTCTGGGAATGTAAGAAGCCTCCTTTAATGGAGCATCAGTGAGAAACAGTCTGCTCTGTGAGTCAAGCTGAATGGAGTGACGTACTCCACTGTCAAACAGCCTTTGGGTTTTCATGGCTGCTGGGAAGAGCAAAGACAGAGGCACCATGGCATAAAGTGACAGTGATGTGAAGGGAAGAATGTGGGTGAAGGGCAAGTTCGGAGGAATTAAGCACAGTGACAGAAAGATGGTGAGAGGGGGAGAGAAAATGCTTTGAGCGCTGCAGAGGCTGATGCACAGAGATCAAGAGCTCACAGGCCCAGAACCAAATTATGTCTCATAACTGTCCACAAGGGGTGTTGTGTTTTTATACGTGGCTCTGTTCACTCTACCCTTCACAGGCATGACCCCAAAAGGACAAAAATTATCAACTCGTCTGTGAAGGGCAGTCATAAAGTTCACATTCCTGCATTTCATTCAACTCTGCTAAATTAGAGTTCAATGTGGCTATAACAACCATAAAAATGTGTTAACTGTACATAGCAGGAGGCCTCTGGCAATTTAGAGAGCATTCTGTTTCTGCGTCTGTTGCAGAACTGCTCACTGTGGCTCTCAAAAAATCAGTCTGCCAGATGTTCATAGTATAATCTCCACAAACCAAAAATTGCAGATTTATGTTGTACTATGACTAAAGCACACACAAAAGACTGAACAGGACAGATTACTGTCACTGTAGATATACAGTCACAGGCTAATCTGTGTAATGGACAGCAAACACACAGATAATGATGTCAAGGGTTAACTATTGTCGTAGTGACACTTCTGCAGTATTTAACCGCTCAGCTGTGTAGATGTGGAGTGGGACTAAACAGGGCTCATGCAGACCATCTGTGACTGACCAGTAAACGCTCCTGTGTTGATTTTTGTTTAAATTAGTGTGTGACAGTCTGTGTGGCTCTGAGTTAAGCTGTAAACCCCAGATGTGCGTGTGTGTGACTGTCTGTATATGTTCGCTGCTGCATGTGTGTCTATTTATCTATCAGGGATGTGAGTGGACAGATTGCTGACGAAGCTGCTGTCGTCTAGCCAGCAGCTGTGCTGTGATAATAACAATAATCCAGTCAGCCACATCTGTAATGTAAAGAGGACCACAGCTATGTTAGAAGAGAAATAAATGGAATTTCATCTAACCACTAACATCATGAGCGGCTAGTGGAATTATAAGGCTGTGATTGTGTCTAATAGCATTTAATTTAACTAATTTAAATAGGATAAAGGATTAAGGTGAATATTCATAGCATTTAGAAACATTTAGGGTCCGCCATATATAAGCAAAGTAAAACAGTAATAAATATTGTTGTCCTTTAAGGTCAGTTTATTCATTCAGTTTGTTTAAGAATAAATGAAGAAAAAAGAAATAAGAAAATGGAGAGTTTGTTTATTTAGTTTATTTAGGCATACAATCCTGTAAATGGTGTCTATCTCTTTCTCTTATCTTTTAATTAAATTCTTCCCCAAAACTACATAGAGCACCTTTGATAAATAAACATACGTATAAATGCCATCGATTCATCAACCACTAGTGTTAATCATTGTGTTCACGAACGCGGATAACAAAGTTAATAGAGAGCACATGAAGCACACAGAACCTGTTTCCCTCTGTCATTTTCTTTCTTTGTGAACACAAACTCATGCTAAAGCAATTAAGATGGACGTTTGGGTGAGTTATTTCTCCTTTTCTGAAGTGTCCACTCTAAAATAGCTACATTAAAGCACATTTCCAGTTTAGAAAAATGTTTCTGATGAAAGATCCCAGGGGTAAAGTACTTTCCACTGTGTGGATCACATAAGAACTTGAAGTAGTGACCAAATGTAGGCAGCAGGATGCAACAGTTAATACTTTCTGGAGGCAAACCTGCTTCAGCAGGAGAGTAAACCCCTGCCTCACAGAATGAGTGGAGGTTTACATACATGAATAGAAATGCAAAAAATGCATAATTTCTGGGAGGGACTTTTCCTTCTTGTTCCCTTCACCAGTTGGGAGCAGGAATCTGATTGCTGACCTTAGTCTGAATTCTCAGGCTAGCTCTATAAATAGCCCAGACGCTAGCGAGCGCAAGACTCCTAAGTCAGCAGTGACCAGGCCCGGCTTCAGTCTGGCTCTGGATGGACCCGGCTGATGATTAGAAAGAAAAACAAGGCTCCCGAATCGCCTTCTCAGCTCATTCAGGCCAGTCATTCTTCAGTGTTTACAGGAAAAAGTACAATGCAGCTAAAAATATGGCATACAGTCCAAACATGGCAAGGATCTCACATTTCAGTCAACGCCCACCATGCACAACAACATAGAGAATAAACTTGCATCTCTTTAAGCAGAATCACTGCAACATGACAATGCACAAGCCCTCAACATTTCTCTCTAATACTGCAGAGAAGGGGGCACCCCTTTTGGCACGACTCCCAGGGAAACTGGGCAGCGAGGCGAGTGAGACACTGCTACCATAACCAGACTGCTCATTCAGAGTGGGGAAACTTTTGTCTCCAGAATACTAAGAGTACTAAAAGAATATTGGTGTACTGCAGCGCCAAAACTAATAAGAACTGGTAGTAAATCAGTCAAAAACTCAACTAAATCCAGCAAGACATTAACATTTTCCGACAGACCTCAGAGATGCTTTCACACATGTCAAACTATGCGTTTTATAGTGACAGGCATTTATTTACAGTCCAAGCGTCTTTTGGTCACATAGGAATTCCTACTGATATGTTTGTGTGAGGTTTGTTTTCTTTAAAGCACCAGGGGGAATGGTACATTGTCTTGGGATGTCAAGCAATGCCAAGATATCTTTCTCTCCTGACTCACTTAAGCTGTAGTTTTCCCGAGTGAAAACAATGTCATAACCAAAGTGGCTGAGTGGAAGAGGCCACAAGTGTCATTTCGGATAAACATGGTCTCAGAGCTACAACTCACTGTCTGCCTACAAAGTGTCTCCTTGTTGTCTTAGACTCAAAATGACAAGAAAACTACAAGGCCTAAAATACACTCTGTTGTCTATTTCTTTGAACATAAGCACTCTCAATGTCATCTCAAGAGACCCATTTTAACTACTTAGATGAGCAACCCACTGTGCCCCTCACTGGTTACAAGGTCACATATTTCAAAAACCGTTTTTTAAAATGTCCTCATTGTGTGTTTTGTAATCTGATCCGATACATCCTCAAAGGTGAAACACATCACACCTCCCTCGGGGTGCTCCTAAAATATGTCACATTCCCCATAAATAAAAATATCACAAACAGGCGGCTGGCAGTCTGCTGTGGCAGCGTTTAACAACAGGTGGGGTGGGTGGGGAAGGACACTGAGGGCGTTTATTTACTGCCCACTGGGCTGCTCTGTAGTGGGAGACTACAGGAGCCCAGAGGGGTCTTTTAAACTCTTTCAATTCTGGGTCCATGAAAGGGAAAGCAAGACAGCAGAGAAAGAGTTTGTAAACACAAGCGTGAACTTACTCTCATCACTTACTTACATACAAATCACTGGCCTGATGCACCTTCGCCCCCGCATGGGTGCTGCCATTATTGTATGACATTAGATGACTGCTTCCTAATGAAGTCATGTGCTTCGAGTTAACAAGTCGGTATTTCCATTTCAGTTCCATTGTAGGTAAAACAGCTTAATGCTAAGTCTAAATCAGTACTAAATGCTGGTAAAACAAACTGTAGCACTGTGCTTCTTAGTGTAAATGATCATTTCTAGGTATTTTAATTTACTAGCCTTTTGCGGGTGAACGAAGATGTTGACACTGCATTAGTGAAGCAGTTAACAGACCTTCAGTAGTTGAACTAATATCAACCATCTATTCAGCAACTAATCAGAGGCTAAAGTGAGCTTCCATCCCATATTCTTCCAGCCTCTCTGCCAGCAAGAAGTGAGCTTTGTTGCTGTTCTTTCCCCTGGCGTATCAAGGAAACAGACAGTTCCAGGTCACATTCTCTTCTGGATGAACAAACTCTTTTGAAAGAATACATGTGCCTGCTCTATACACACAGAGACTGAGGTGTTCTATGATAAAATCATCTCTATTGTCCATCTAAGCATTGGTTTATTAAAGTTATCCCTGTATTCAGGAACCGGTAATAAGACAAAGATCACAGCAATAACATAACAGCCTTTCTTTATCTGCACTGATTTGTAGACTAATGACAGTCAGTGTTTAGTAAGAACTTGACAATTACTAACATTTTCTTACAACTGGACAAAGTCAAACCTGGGTCAAGTCCAGCAGCTGTACATGCACAGAGGTTAACAGCATGTGAGCTATTTGTGAGCTTGTCTGTGGCTGAAAACACGGTTGACTTCCATGTGTAAACATTATTTTGACCTTGGAGGGCTCTAGAATTTATGGGAAATTGGTTTGATTAATTTAGCTAGAAATAATGTGGTCACCCTGAGCAACACAGCTACTCTTACGTAATGGTTATTTTAAGACCAATAAAACGTTTTTGGCTCTCTGACCTCTCTTCAGTTCCTGTTTTTACATCAATGATACTTAAAATCGCCACGGAGGTGAGTGTGACCCCATTCTTTTGTACAGACATTTTATAGAAGGATATGAGAACTGGGATCCACCTGCTGTAAAAACACTGTTTCCTTTGTCTTTGTCAAAATGTTTCATTAAAAGAGAAAACAGTAGGGATACTCAGAAAGATCTGAATAGGCAGCGCCAGCGTATATCACCCCATAAAGAGTTGCCCATGGCAACCTGTTAATCTGCTAAACCTACCGGATGTTTTTCTTTCACTGACCAGGAGTCTAAAAAGAGACTGGAAGAGGTTTTCCAACAGTAAAAATAAGGAAGTCATTAGCTGCTTATGGTGCCTAAATACTAAGGCCAGCTCCATAAAGCAGTCAGTAATGGGTATCCATCCTCTGTGCCCTATTAACCTTTGAAGATCATACACACACACACACACACACACACACACACGATAAGATAGACACCTGTAATTAAAACCACCTCACACAGAGCACTCAGTAAATGAGCATGTGGTTTCCTGCCAGTCAGAGGTTTTTGAACACTCTGTATTTTAGCAATTTTGGTTAAATCTCAAACAATATCATTGTAGGTTTATTGCAAGTACCCATAAATTAGGAAATATAAATAGCAAAACAGGTAAAAGCAACGTGTTATTTTATTTTATTTTCATGTACATCATCAAGATTTAATTGGAAACAGGTGATACCTCGGGAAGAATTCTGATAATGAAATAAAACCAATGGATGATTCAATTATGATGTTTCCTAGAAAACAAGAACAAACCTACACCTATTTCTTACTGTTTATTTTAGGTTGAGAAAACTGGCAGTAAGGGTAGAGATACATATAGGGAGATAGGTACAAGGAGGGCTCCTGGTGTGGTTAGAGCTCCAGGATAATACAGAGGTCGACACGCCACAGGTAAGTGACGGTGTTTATGTGGAGGTTAAAGACAGAAATCCCAAGAGCCACAGGGAGTGAATCTTGTAAGACAGACTATTTTAGACAAACAGGGGAGCTCCTGTCTACTCCGGAAGACAAAAAGAAGAAAACGGTTTAAGGAAAAAAAGCACATAAAAGGGAACAGAGGTGAAGGAGTAAAGGGGGAGCAGGCTCTAGGGATCGAGGGAGGCAGGAGCCACATGTCTTCTCTTTGAACCTTCAATGAAACACACATGTTGTGGTGTTCACCCAGTTCATATGATCCAGTCCTCACAGAGGCACTCTTTAGACACTTCTGTCACAAATACTAACACTAGCAATACTACCGTCTCAGCCTCTGATTCCCCAAACACTTCATATTTCAAAGTGTTTACCGCGCTACGGAAGAGTAATTCGGACGACCTTAAGGTGTCTTGACTCAAAACAAACCACCATGATCATAGCTGTAATGTCACAGAGCAACTTGGAACCAATCAATACCCAAACATGCCACAATCCAATAATATGCTGACCATCATCTATGCTGTCCATATATAACGGAGTGATAATACAGGGATCGGCGGAGTTGACACTTTACATTCTGCTTAAGTCGCTTGTAATTCTTTCCAAAAAGAGTTTTCAAAAGAAGAAACAGTGTCAATACAATAGCTTAAAGCTATCAGATTTCAAACCCAGTTGTGCAGATCTTTGGAAAGAAAACAGACTGACATGCCAAGAAAGATTAAAGAGATTCAAGTGTGTGTATTCGGATATTTTGTGCTACTTTTATTTGTATAAAATGACAAATTCATAAGCAAATCATCCACAACTCTGACCCCTAAATCTGTTTCCAGATTGAGAGAAAGGGAAGAAAACAGCAGTGAGTTTTGACTTATGGAACTCCAGACGACTATTTGCATAAAAATCGCTCAAAGAGTTGTAAATATTTACTGAATGGTGGCGTGCCAGTGCTGTTATTATTTCAGAGTCTGGTTTCAAAAGGCTGGCTGAAGGGTGGATTAAGCCACACATATGTGCTCACACACACAACAGGCTGGTGCCCTGATGTGATACACGGAGGAAGGAATAATTCACACATCACCGTGCTGTCGGTTAATAAAAGTGCACCTGGTGTCTCTGCCCACCCTCATTACATTTCTGACACTGTTTGCTCACACTGGGCGAGCGGCTGCTCTGTTTGTTTGTTCAGTGCCTATCTATCTGCTGCAGTCAGGCTCTCCCTGCTTACGTTGGCTATAAAGTCCGCAGGTCTGTTTCTGATTCAAACAGCCACTCGAATCCACAGCCCCGACTGACTAAATAACTGCCTGATTGATTCGCTCACGCACAGACTTCCTCTCTCTCTCCACACCACTTCCTAAATCACACTTACTGTAACATTCTCTAAATTTTGTGGTTGTGTCTTAAACTCCCGGCCTCCGCTCCCCTCCATCTATCATCGTGTCGCAGCATGCTGACACATTCCATGCTTTACTTACACCCAAGCGCTTAAATCTGATACCACCATCTGTATAAGTATCTGTTTTGTCTGCGTGAGCCTGCTGGTTGTGTTGATAGAAGAATATAATATGATGAGCAAACTGGTGTCTTTATTGCACCACCGTGAGCTCTCTTATCTGTTGTCATTAGCGTTTTCACAGCAATCTATCAACTCTGATACTTTTCATACCCGCTCCCACTTTCCACATTTCCACACATTTTGTTTTGGGTCAGATCTTAAAGATAAGAAGCTCATTTCCACCGGCAGGCTGAATCAAGATAGAGGTTTTATCCTCTCTGAGGACGTTAACCATCCTTTACTACACCCCCCTGCCCCCCATCCTCAAGAAGATCTCCACCATCTCTCCTGCTCTTCCTTTTGGCTTGCCTGGCATTTCCTCTCACTGTCCTGCAGCACGGTGGGAGCATCTGGAAGTGTTTTCTTAAGGGGAGTGGAGGGTGCTGCAGCTGAGGACCCTGCTGGTTCTGGTCACGCAGAACAGTCATTTGTATGCATTAGCACATACGCAGACTTGCACATGTGCAGCACACAGACTTCAGGACATGTCAAACTCATGTAATATTTAAATCTTGAGCGCCAAAAATAACTTAAAGGGGCAGAGGCAATATCAGCAATCTGCTACTGATGGTTGCTGGATAATGATCTTGAATAATTCAATTTTTGACATGTAGAAAGAATACAAATGATGTTCTTGACAGCTGAACATGTCTATGAGATGCTTGATTCCAGGCAAAAATTTGCTCAAACATCCCACAATTTCCGCAGTTATCACATCACATGTCAGACACGTCACATGCTTTCCTTAGGACCATTTGACTGTAGCTACATTTTTAACGACTGTCCTCATTTGTTATCTGCCTGATGTCTTCACAGTGTTTGCAGTTAGAGTAAACTCTCCGACTTTGCTCCCAGAAGCACAAAGATTAAATCGAGGCTTCTTGGTTCTCAAATTTGAGTCTGTTTGATGCACTGCCTGTGCTGTATGAAGCTCTACCACACCACACAAAATTTGTGAAGTTGCATTAAGAGATAACTCTACAAAGGACACTTGAGTCCAGATATTGTACATTTCCTAAAATGCTTTCATATCTGCTTCACCATCTGTCAATAAAGTAATATCTTCAGGTCTTGTGGAATGGAATACTTGCTATCTGCTTGTTAAATGTTGGTAAACAGAAAGAAAGCCTCACTTTCCTACTGACATTTTGTGAAGCTTTTTCCTTTATAAAGCTCCACAGTATTTGCAATGGAAATAATGTGTCACTTTTTCAACATCTCACCGCAAATAGCTGTGAATAAAACTAATAAACCATCCAACGATGAATCCAAAAATGCCAAATGCTAACACTAGTGCTGATGTTTTAGCTGAGCTACACTTTATGGTATGCCTTGTCACCAAATACTGAGTTATGGCTTAATGTCTGCACGCATATGCTAAACTATAAGCATATTTTCAATAGGCAGATCCCATAAGGATTAGACATGACTGCAATCCAAACCACAGATTCAAAAACTGGAGGCATTAGAGAGCCGTCTCATGAGAGTTGGAGGTTAAGAATGGATGCTGAAAATACTATAATTGTGCAATGTGAACATGGAATCCAAGTAAGCCAAAAAAATGACAACAGCCACACTAGAGAAGTAAATTCAAGTGTGTTAACAAACTGTGCAGTCAGCTCCAGAGCTACATCACTAAATGTCAGCAGAGTAGAGGACATGCAGTCCTAAACTCAAGTCGCTAAAAAAGACAGCAGCTGGAGCACAACACAAATTATCCATATACAGGAAGCCCCCTGTACTGCCTTAAATCATGTTGGTCAGATCACTTTCATAAGCCCTGCCCTGACCTCAACACCTGCCCCCATCTTACCAGAAAGCTCACCATCCCTGGGTTGGTAGACCAGGATGGCGCTCTCTCTCTGGTGTCTGTAGTTGAGTGCTGGGACCTCGGTGGGGGCCATGGGAACTGGGCTGAGATTATTTATAGCGGGTGGGGGGCTTGGCAGGGGCCACTTCAATGAGGCTTTAAAGGAATGTCTAAGGTCGCCCTCTGACCAAAACTTCTGCAGAGTGCTGAGGCTGGAGGTTGGAAAGCCAGCTCGGGCTGACGTGGGACATCTGCAGAGATGAAGACACGAGCCAATTAGCTTGAGGGTCTGGTGAGCAGGCCCAGCAGGGACAGGAAGGAAGCGGTGAGCATAGGAAGTCAGAACGTCAGAGGAGTACCAAATAGGGCAATTCAGCTTCACCAAGCCTTTTTAAAATGAGGCAAATAGTATGACTTCAAGCAGATGTTCCAGAGAGATTTGTTGAGGAATGCATACACGAGGAGGAGACAGATATTTTAAACAGTCAAAAATGACATCCTTTCTGTGGTAAAAAATAAACTGAGGCTGTAGTTGGTCGCGTTGTTGTGAAAGTCTTTTTCACCGCAGACATAGTAGCAAAAGCACAGGTGTTACTAATAATGTTAACAATGTCTCTGCTTGATTCACGTTTTCTCGAGAGCCATGACTCTGAGCCAACGTGCACAACGGCTAAATGGAACTCAGCCATCATTAATTGTATTAATTACACCTGTGTTCTTTACATGGTGAATCAACAAAAGTTGGATTGCATTACACTGATTATACTGTGTGGTGTATCTAATGATGTAATATAAACACAACACTTTCTGTTCTTTCTGTTTCCGCTCCCATTTCTTTGGGCACAAATTTGTTAAAAACCTTGTTAGTGAGCACTTCACTTACTTTGCCAAGACAATCGATCCACTTGACCGGTGTTGCATATTAACATGCTGATCAGACAACATGATTACACAGGTGTGCTTTGAACTGGACACAAGAGAGTTGATCTAATGCCGCATTCCATTGCAAGTCGGATGTCGCTACTTCCGAGTAGGTATTCCAGACTTCCAATCTATAAATGACCCAGTGCATCTGCTTGAAAAAACATGGATGCTCACTGCAAACTCCTTTGCTGCAAACTCTGTGCTCATAATGCATACTTTCAAAGACTTTTAATGAGCACAAATCAAGGTGTGTCTACTGCACATTTCACAAAACAAAACACTGTATAAAGCAGAAAGTGATGAAGAGCTAAAGTAATTGCTCTCTATGTGCACCGCCATACTGCTGTGATGTCATGTGTGTTTACGTTGGCGAATTTAGACACTGCAGATCTAGCCCAAGTTTCCAACTTAGAATACCAACTTGGATGACCGTTCCATTCCAGTTGTCTGTGTTGGAGGTAATTTTTTCTAAGTTCTGAGTGCAATGGAATGACTAAATCTGAGAGAAGTAATTCTTTTTTGTGCACAAAAATATCTTGGATCTTTTACGTTACGTTTTACGTTAACTTTTGCAAAGTGGGGGCCAAAAAAAAGTGTGTTATTTATATTTTTGTTAAGTATACTTGGAAAGTTTAAACAGTATTTTTCTTTGTAATGTGTTGGAGACACTTAGATTACTCCACCCTTCATAATTCATTATTGAAAGCTACATTTCTAACCTTACAAAGAGCTTATCTTCCTGTGGAAAAACTGGCTCTTACAAATGAATACCAAACACATGATGGTGTCTAGTGTTCACAACAAATCCCTGTTTAAGCACTCATCTTTCACCATCTCTTTATTGTTGTCTTACTTCAGTATTCAGTCAAGTGTTGCGTGCATGCTCCCTAACTCGATTGTTTGCCCTCACATCAAACTGAAAAAGCCCCGAGGGCCGCCTGTCAAGGCCAAACCCACAGGCCAAAACCCTGCTGCTACAGCCTCTGTGTCTGCATCGCCACTGTGTCATCACACTGTGAATCTCACTACATGTTCACAGGATGAAGCCCACACACTTTACCCAGAGGAGAGTTATAGAAAATGACGGGTCAGGTTTCGCTGATGAGTGATATGCCGCCCTCCCTCACTGGGTATGCTCAAACAGTAGAGTGGCACTATTGTTGGTGTGTGGACTCAGTGAGATAATGTAATGGGTGATAGAATTACTGCACAGGCAAGAGAAATATTGTTAACATTTGATACTGTAGGGTGGTTACGATTCACATGATAGCCATTATGACCACATTTATGCAAAGGAAGAGAGAGAATTTATAATTAAAGGCACACTTTGTAATTTCTGCCGCCAAGAGTCTCCGTGTCAAAAAAAAAACTAAAAAACACACAAAAGACACTTGCCAAGTAGGAATAGCTGCTGCTCAGGTGCAGAGCCAGACCTTCTGGAGTATTAAACACGGAAGTCGCATCAGATTCTGGACTGAGTCAGAATCAAACCAACCGCAAGGAGAGCTCAGAGAGACAATTTTTCAACTTTTAGTCCTCAAAAAGCTAGAAATACCTTCACTCCTGTGTATCCACCTAACTGCAGCAGCGATCCATGGAGGTGACCTCCATTGTTGGATGTTTACATTCTGTGATTTTGACTGTTGACTGGAGCTAGAGAGGAAATGTACTTTATTTCATGAATGTAACGTTACAGAGAGGAGAAGGGATAAATGAAAGGGGGCAAAGTCTCTAAAGAGTGCTGAGTTCAGTCAGAGTTGACCCAAACTGGAACACAAAGACACATGTTTACGGCTAATGTTGAGTAGTCTGGCTGTTTGGGCAATTAAAACACAAGTGATCCTGCAGTCAAACTCGTTTTGCTGGTGGTGAATACACCATTAAACAATCTCATGTGACTCAGGCACAAATGTTTACAGATGAGGCATGTTATAAAGTTTTCGCTGGTTTCCCTAGCCTGGAAGTAGTAGCAGGAGACTAATTGAAATGCATGTTACCTCAAGTAAACTTGTGGATTTTTCTGGATTCTTCTGGGTTGAAAATTTGGGATAATCTCAGTATGCATATCAGCCGAAAATCAAAGGTCTAGTCATTTACATAGTTACATATTTTGTCTTTAAGTGGAAGAGCAGGATCAGAACAGCTTGATTCTGTGTCAGTTCCAACAATGAAGTGATTGAACTGTAACTTAATGTCATCAGATCATGTCTCACACTCATCGTTTGACATTCCCCTGGCATAATTACTTGCTATGCTTTGATCACGATGATATGTACTGTATGTGTTTCTGCAACAATATAAATGTCAATCACTGGATGGACGGATGGGTGTGGTGCAGCATATCTCCAGATTCTGCCATTCCAGTTTGCAGATGAATGCATGAGCGTGCACGCACTGGCAGTGACTGCAAATGAGAAAAACAGACACAGCTACAGGGGAAAAACAGAGGAAAGGGGGTGAAAAATGGCATCCACTGCAGAAGCTAGCAAGCTAATGGGCTAATAAAGTCCAAGTATAGATTGCCTACACTTTTGCTGCAGTGGCAAGCAGCAATTGAAGGCACAGGAAGCTAATGGCTAGTTGAGTAAAAGCCACAGAGGAATGCAGCGTGGTGAGTGTGTGTGTGTGGAGAAAGACAACCGTCCCCTCCTCTGCTTCTCTGTCCACAGTTGGCACTGCCCATGAGTGGTGACATCACTGTGTGTGTGTGTATGTGTGTATGTGTGCGTGTGTCTGAGGTTATGTGGCATTTTTAGGCTAACAAAAGGAAGTCACAGCCACCCTTCTTGCTCCACCACACCCCAGAGCCCTGCATGGTTAACGGGGTGTGGATGCAGGGGTAGGGCACCTAAATTATGTTAACCTGGATTGAGTGATTTCTTCCACAGAAGGGATACATTGTGTTTCTTAAGAGTCACACAATGGGTGTGGTTTGAAGAGCAGGACCTAAATTTATGCAGACTTGGACATCTGCTTATTTAATCACATACCCGGCAGCGACAGATGTGCCAAACCATCATGAGAGTAACCAGTGCGACCCATCAGCAGCAGCAGCAGCAGCAGCAGCAGCCTCTGTCTCAGACAGATGTTGACAGTTTCCTCACAGAAAGGTGTTCCCTCTGTCAGCTCACACACTGCAGCTTTGTCACATAGGCTTGGAATGTTTCTGAGGAAGGAACCAGGGTTTGTCACACCCATACGGATCCACTTTTCTCCACCCGTCTGTGAACTGGTTGGGCTTGAAAACAAACTCGCCCCCCTTTCATCTCCTCTCGGCTGGGCCAAACACAGCTGCGGGGCTTCAGTGACATGGAGAAGAGGAGTAAAGAGGAGGGATGGGAGGGGGGGTGGTTTTGACACCGAGGTGACAGACCACTGGCTACTGGAAAGATGATAACAGATGAGCACCGTCGCTCTGAAACTTATGATGCGCTTCAGGAGAGCTGCTGACTCTGCTGAGGGATGAGTGAGCTGTCTGCAACTATACTGAAATGTGAAACTCAGACAGAAGCAGCACGAACAACAATACAGCAGATTCTCAGTTGTCACCGTGCAAAACAAGAAACAAGAGTACTTTGAGAACACACCTATTCTCACGCAGCTACTCTTGTTACTCCTGAAGTAACAGCCTGAAGCACATGAGAACAGAGAAGTCACACCACCTCCAAATATTTCCTGCAGAAATCACATGTTCTGTTTAAACACTGTGTGAATAGGGAGCATTTGTCATGTGCCTTATCATAAAAATATTTACTTAAGGCCTTTGTTTTCCGTTTGAAATGCTAATAGACATTTTAAAATTAATGAATGAACGCCTTTCAAATCAACACAAACTGCACGAAAAACCAGCTTGAATACCAGCGGTCATCAGGGGTAAAATGGGCTGACATGAACAAACCACAATGTCCTCCTTTTGGTGAGATAATTGAAGCTAAATCTCCCTCCACCAATGACCTACTTCGTCTTCAGCAGCAGGATTAAAGGAAAACTCTGGTGTCTTACCTCATCGTCTGGTCGGATGAGGATGATTGATCAGCAGGAGTAATTATTTCACGAAGGGCAGACACATAGAAGAGGAACAGAAACACATTACTGTCAACATGATGAAAACAACAGGAAACCAAAACAAGTTAGGGAAACATTTATTATGTGAATAAAAGCCGGTGATAAACAACTGACATGCAGAGGTGACATTTGAGATCTAATGACACCTGTGTTTGACACCTGGCTCATCTGGTTTTAGGATCTGCCTGAGATAAATTGTTTTCTCAAGATAGGGAGACCCTGTAACTTGTTTAGACATGTCACATTTTACAGGTTCTTTAGCATGGAATGATTATATCTTTACATTTTTCCCCTCGAAAAAACATCTTAGACAACCAAGGAACTTATCTTCATACTTACATGTGGTGAAGACTTATATAAGTATATCATACACAGCTAGTCAGCTGCCAGACTGATCAGATAACCCTCGAGGATTGATTTAATATCTGATACTGATGCTCAGGGACCAGGTGTGTGCTTGTGTTTAGACCACTGGTAGGATTTTTGGATCCGAATGGGCTAGGGTTAGCTGGTTAGCATACTAATTTCAGTGGATATCTCTGCAACACAATCATACATCATGATAGCAAAACTGCCATTTCTTCCCATTCTGTTAATAAGTTGAGTACATTTCCGAATGTTTTCCACTAAAATTCTTACAAATGACCCCTTTTAATGCACTTGTATTGGCTAATTTGCAAAGTTCAGGTATCAGAATTGGCATTATGTCTACAACCTAACAGATGTATTAAAAAAAAAAAAAAAAAAAAGCATTCCTGGACCTATAAAACAGTGAATATGTTTGGATTTGGCTCAATACTGGCTATCTACACACACTCTTTTATGGCACTGATGTCATTTCTGCAAAGCTGTTGGCACGAAATAGCTTCAATTAATTATGCCAACTGTTAATCACACACCTGACGTCCGCTTTTTTTGAGTAGAAAGTTTCAAGTTTTTGCACAACAGTGTGTGCACATATGTCTGTGATAAAGTGTGCGTGGTGATGCTGCAAAAGTATCCAAAAATGCATGCCTCAAAGATTGCATGAAAGTTGGTCTTCAAAGGCTGAGCGTGACTGTGTTTCCCAGAAGAATTGGTGCAGCGGGTGTTTTTTTAGATTTACAGTGGTTGGTTACAACATCAGTCACTTGTTGAGGAATTTGGTTTAACTGAAAACAAGAAGTTGCATCAATACGGGGCATAAATTATTACTGGATGATATATTTGGAAACGTGCGTCTCCACAAAGAGAAAACACCCTCTCCAGTAATTAGTCAGGAGTGGCAGCCAGTCCAAATAATTCATGATGTTTGCCATTTACTGATTCTTTTAGTTCTTCAGAGGCAAAACAATTTTCATTACTCCAAGCTGATTGTCCTGTAAAGCTCACTGGCTGTGGTACAAATATTGATTCACTACTTTAAACTCAGGACCATCTCTGCCTGTGAGCTCACAGAGCAGACTGTGCTGATACGCAGGTCAGGGGACTGAAATATCATTATAGCCTGTGACTGTTCGTTTACAACGACCTCAGGAACAGCCGTAATGTTGCATCTGACAGGCTCTGCTTTAGTAGTCCCCGCATACGGACAATATATAATGTATGTGCTGCATATTACTGCCGCTCTTTAAAACAGAGCTGGCATCGGTACGCATCAGTCCAGATGCACTTTGAGTAAAATTGCTGTGGCAGGATGACATGCAAATAACACTCCTGTGCACTCTTGTATTGACAAAGCAAACAAACGAATGGATAAATTAAACATCCACGACCACAACTCTCCAGAACATTTCTGCAAAGTTAGAGCTGAAAACATCTTATTACATGGCTGCAGAACATGTGATCAACGTTAAATTCCTATACTGTAATGGCTATTTTTCTTGTGGTTCATCTCTTGACCTACATGCCGAGGTCCTCCACCAGTGATGCTGTCAGCGCAGCCACAGGCCGCAGGGAGGATGGTAGCATCGCTCCACAAGGCTTTCCCTGAGGAATGTTAGCCACTGCTGACTGTGCCACCCATCCACACCACTCACTTACCTACTGGGAGACTTTTACACTTCATTTGTATGTCAGTCTAGGCTGATGTTGGGGTTTGGTGTTGTTGGAACAGGAATGTGTTGCTTTAATTGTTAAATGGGTTATGGGGCTTTTATTAGAGCAGGCCAAGATTATACTTCCATGCAGGCCAGTTCAGCTAAAAATGGAGTTTAATTTGGAAATTACAGGTTACAGTTTATACTGTTTAACTAGCAAGGTTTTCTAGTCCCTGGCTGATATGTGTTGATACGGAGAAGTATCACCGCAGAAATATGGATTAGATTTTCCAGTGAGCTAAAACAGTCAAATGTAACACACGTGAATATCATGCATGGAAAAACGAACATATGAACTTATCACCAAGATGTAAAATCTGAAGTAGCTCTACTAAAAATGGAGTGACAGAGATCCTTAAGGTGAATTTCAGGGGCGTATGATTTCATTTATTGGTTACAAAAAGAAAACACAACTAACCACATTGGAAATAAACTTTGAAGCATGCAATGTGGATTTAAAAAGATCCATTAAGGAAAACTTTCATGGTTTTTGGTTAAAACCAATGCAGTAAAAAATACTTATATTGAGATCTATTCATGTAAATATGTAACTCATATATCTAAGAATACAGCACTAGTCAAAGAGTAAAGGGAACATTTGGACACAGAATTGGACAAATGAAAGCTTCTACCACAGACTTTTCTACTCACGTTCCCTTTGAACTGAAGTTTATGTTTTTAATCAAATATAGTCATCAAAAAAAAATATTCAGCGCTATCCATCTCTGTCCACTATCCATGAGAGCTATCCTCACCTCCCACTTTCTCCTCCAACACAGCACGCCTCTACGCAGACACCACAGGGCAACAGCTTCAACGAACCAGGTGTTTCAGTGTCACTGCAGCCTCGAGAACACCATGTCATGAGACTGATGTGGGATGTGGGAGCTCATAAGAAAGGGACGTGCTCGGAGCTAACAGGGTTTCCAGACATGATAAGAAACAGGTGATCTGTGTTTGATACAGTTAGAAACAGGAAACCAAATCTCTTTGATGCCACCGACAGGCACTCTGTGGCGGAGCTAGGTTATACATCAGTTGATGTTGATGCAGATGGAGGCCATCATGTGGGTGAATATGTAAGCTGATAAGTAGGTGAAGAAATGCCAGTGTAAAAATGCCAAAATAGGTTTACGTGGTAGGTGAAAGTCATTTTTCAGTGCACAATGATGAAATGATATACTGGTTAGACAATATGTTGCCCGATATTAGCTGACATATTATTAACGAAATATATGTTTTTCTGATATTGTAGCTTATAATGCAGATGTTTGGGGTCATTATAATTATTAAACTCCTAGTTAAGTTGAGTGTTTCAGTGCATTGATGTCATTTTGGAAAAACTGTTATTGTTAAACTTTAAAATATCCTGCATCCATAACATATCTTTGTCCAAAATGTGTGATAACCACATTTTAAGCGTCATTGCAAAAACTGTCTGTAACGTAATTTTTTTTTTCTTCATATTTGAGCTGGCACCAGGCACAAAAATTGCGAAACATGCTCATATCTAAACCACTGAATAGATCGACTGTCAACATCTCTGAAAACGACATATAATCACTGCTGCCAAAACAACACAAGTGTTGAAGTGTATTAGTAATATACATTAACAGATATGTATCGCCAGTCGCAGTTTGGTAAGGTTTAGGTGAGAAAATCACTTGGTTAAGCTCAGGTAAGAAGACTACTTGGTTACGGTTACGTAAGACGACTACTTGGTTAAGCTTAGGGAATGAAACTACTTGGTTAGGTTTAGATAAGAACACCACTCGGCTACGTTTCGGTAATAGAACTACTGGCTGCTAAACAAACAAAAATATGGGTAGCATTAAGCCGCTTTCATTTTTGACCTAAATGGACGTTTTTCCGGTGAGGACAGACTCAAATGCATGTCAAGGTCACGGTTCTTTAATAAAACACTAAATTGTTTTTTTGTTGTTGGTTGTTTTAGGGATGTCTGAAATTACTCTCAAATACTGATTAAAAAAAAATTAAAATATCCAGCATTGCTCAGGCTGTGGTATGGGAGGCAGTGTAAATCCCTCATTGCCAACACATCTCGACACGACAAACGGAGCCAGGGCTGCTTGTTTTACGACTGCTCCTGAGTAAATAAGTGCGACGGAGGGGCGAGCCTCTGCAGGAGCTCATGCAGACCATCCGGCTGCAGCCCACCAGTGCGATCCAGCTCTATCGTCGTGGTCCAGAAATAGTTTAGTGTGGTGAGTCTTGGTACCACTCTTGCATAACTGTAGAATTACAGTGCGCTGCTGCCGTGTCCCGTGTGGACCTCAGTGCCAGGCTTTTCAGGGATTTTCGTTAGCAGAACGAAGTGTCCCCTCCGAGCACTGAGAGTGTCGCTTATTAAAATAAAACCTGCACCCTTATCATCGGCTTGCAGAGCAGCTTAAATTTTGACTGTAGCCAAACGTTTGGATGCGTTGTAATAGCTACAGCGACGTGACCTTAATGGTTAAAAAACACACACACACACACACACACACACACACACACACACACACACAAAACACGATTTAAAGGGACGGTTTTGGCTTCGTTTTGGGTCAGGAGGCAATTATGCGAGCATCCCCGGAGTCACGCAACATCCCTCATGCGGTGTCAGATGTGGTACTCACCGTGGTTGAACATTACGGACCGATACCGGTTGTTGCTGGACGAATTCTCCATCTCTCAAAGTTTCAGTGAGCGACCTCCTCCTTCGTCTTCTTCTTCTTCTTCTCCTTCTTTCTGACTTCTTCTTCCTTCTTTCTTCTTTTTTCTTCTTCTTCGGTATTTCCTTAATTTCCTCTCTCAATCCATACACAACTGACAGGCTGTGTGTTTGTGTGTGACCGGACTAACCCGTCCCCCCTGTGCGTGCGTGTGTCTGTGTATGAGTGTGTACGTGTATGTGTGTGTGTCTGAAGAGACAGAGTGAGAGTGTGTGTGTGTTTGGTAGAACCAGTAGCAGCTCTCTCTCTCTCTCTCACACACACACAGCCGTTCAAAACCGACGAGCCAGTCAGCCCGGTGACGTCACGAGACACCAGCAGTTGCAGCAGCGGCGTCGGAATGAAAACAATCGCACGTGGATGCGATGGGAGAAGGGTCACGTGCACCTGCAAGAGAAAGTGATGCGCCATTTTTTTTTTTTTTTACATTTAACTTCTTTATTTTTAGCGAACATTATCAATGGTGGTCAGGTAAGTGACCACCATTGTTAATATTTTATTCATGACACCGCGCTTCTTTTTGTATTTTATTGAAATTTTGTTTTATCACACTTGTCTCCTCAGATCTCTTGTAAATGAGATGTCAATCTAAATCGAAACTCCCTAATTAAATAAAGGCTATAATAATTATGATAATAATAATAGTAGTAGTAGCACTATCAAGTCAGTGATGGAATGTTGCAAAATACTTTTATTAGAGTATTTGTTCAGAACTTATAAGTACATTTTGTACTTTTACTCAAATATACTTCTTTGACAGATGTAGTTACTTTGTATTTTGACATTTTCCATATAATACATGTTTGTACTTGAGTAACAGTAAAGATGTCCTGTTAAAAATGGAAATACTCGAGTAAAATACAATACCCAAAATTGTTGTTAAGTTCAGTGCTACAGTGCTAAATGTACTTAGATATCATCACAGCATACACAACATGTAAAAAAAACACCAAAAAACTTGTACATAGCAATTCCTCAGAAATGTAATAAATAATAGTATAATACTGACAAGGGAGATTATATTGATACTCAAGGTTAATTTATCTGCCAATACCCCTATACTTTGACTTAAAATCAAAGTCATATTTGAGTACAGTGGGTATTTTAAGCATTTGAGAGGAGGATCTGAATATTTATTCCACCGGTGGTATAAAGCAGTAGAATGAGTGTTTTTGAGTTACACTTTATGAGATTCTTCCCCTTATTTCACCATAGAAATGAACAGCAGAGATATAGAGTGACATCTGGTGGTCAGTTTGGTGAAACACTTCTAATGAATTCACCTATTCTTTTCCAAGCGCCTACCTCAATGACGCCCACACATCTTCTCTTTTGTTAGGTGCTCTTTATGTGTGAAGTCAGTGAATGAAGGAGAGATGTCACATATAATTGGAGCTGTCATACTCTGTGTGCTTCAGTAGTACAAATGTAGAAGATTAATGACAAAACTGTGGCTGTTTTTGTCAATGAAATGGAACAGTGACTGAGAGATATATTCATTAATGAACAAACACAGTTAGTTTGTTTTAGAAGCAACAGTTTTATTTTTAGCTGTGACAAAGGGAAAAAAAACAGTCGCCTCCTCAGAGTCTAAATGTTCACGTTCAGGATTAAAGTGCAGAATTGTTTTCACAGCTTGTGTAAAAAAATTTTTTAAATAAGACAAAAACAACAAAAAAAAAAGAATAAAGAAATATAATATTAAAATATCAAAACTGACAATGGAGATCAGGAAAATATAAATATAATACAGAACAAGATGAAATCTCATACAACGTAGTATCAGCAATGATATTCAATCCACTTGAATCAGGCTTGCACTTATGATACATTAAAAAAGGAAATCAGTTCACGTTTTTCGAGTCGTTGGCAAGGCTAGCTTACAACAAAGGCACAGCATTGTTCAGAGGTAACGATCCTTTGCAAAGAAGTGCTGCGGCAACATTCTCATTGATCATCAACACGCCCTCACAGACACACCTAACATGCTCGACATGGCTCAGACAGGAATGGAGACAGAAACATGGCAAAGCCACTCATGTAAAGTACATGCCCATGGACGAACACATCAACCAGGAGGAGCTTGTTTTACAGAAGCATATTTTGTGTTATTGGTAGCCTATACAGTGACAGAAGATTTACATGCTGTTTGAGTCTCACTATTACTGTTTGAAAGCTGCTTTTTCTATCAAGCTGCTGAGTGAACTGAATTGTGAAGAAAGCTCCAGAAAAGTACGGCCCTGAGCCAAAAGAGTATGACGAGAAGGTGAGAGGTGAGATAGGCCAGTTTTAAGTGCTCTATTATCAGACAGTTCAGCAGTGGTTGCAGCCTCTGTGGGAATCACATATGAAACCAAGCAGTCAGTAACAACACAGGACATCATTCAGAAAGGACCGGTCTGTAGGCAGCAGGCAGAGCTGGGAAATCACATTCTCCTGGTAGCAAAGACTCGAAAAACTTTAAAAGTAGACATCATGGTACTTAACATTTTGGAGTTTTCTGGTGAAGGCTTGAAAATATAGTCACTACTTCTATAGATATGTGACTTTACGTACAAGATCACAGGTGGATCAAACAGGCTCCTGCCAAAAACTTTAAAAATGCATCTCAATAATCACAAACTTTGCTATCAAGAGGATGAATTTTCCAGATCCCATCTATTTACAGTTGAAAGGCTCTATCAGTGTCTTGCATTCATATATCAACCTGAACCGATATAATTTATTTCCTTATCACAAGTTAGCCCAAGAGAGGAAATTAACAAACATGGCTTCAAACAGCCATTTGGTAATATAGTGCAAATTAAAGTACTCAAATCCATACAAAAAGATTTCAGTGGTTATATATAAAAAAAAAACAGAAGCTGTGTCTCTTTTTTTTTCATTTCTTCTTAGCCTGGCTTTTTTGTCTTCTCTTTTCATTCTGTTTTCTTATTTAAAATGGCATAATTAAGAGATCTAGAAGCTCAGCAGACCTAGCTTGTACATCATGCAGCTCGAGAAAAAACAACAGCAGGAGATCTTTTAAAAAATTAGTCTAGAGACAGAAAATGCATGTTAGAAGGTGCAAGAGAGAAATTTGACAGTGGAAGAGATAATTTCTGAGGAGTGCGCATATTTATGCAATGCACGCAGACAAGAGGGAAGGACATACAAACACTGATATTTACAGCGAGAATTTACATGTAAACAAACAGTGGTGTCATCCACCGGAGGAGAGACAGACGTGGACAGACAGCTGACATGATGAGGCAGTTCCTGGTGATGTCATTCCCACACCTGAACTACTGTACAGTACATGAGACAAGATTGATTGCCCTCAAAATTCTCACATCACATGTTATTATCATAATATGCAGATTAAGTTCAGCAACTTTGATGTGATTAGATAATCCAGAATTACTCCAGCACACATCTGTGGGTACATAAAAGGAGACATATTATGCTTTTTCCATAAGGGTATTATATACTGTAGGTTCATGCGCCTGAAAAAGATGTTTTCAGTAGTCCGCCTTTAATTCTGTGTCTTTGTGACATCACATTACGTCACTATGTCACACATTTGCATAAATTATGCCTATATTAACAGTAGCAGTGTAGCTAATTAGAAGGTGTCAACATGACATGGTCGACTGGAGTTACGGGCTCAGATGTATGTGAGATGACCAATTGGAGGAGACTGCGTATTTGGGAGGCGTGTCTTAAAGAGACAGGGGCTAAAACAGAGCATTTCAGACAGAGGGGGAAGACAGAGCTGCAGCACTGGACACTGACAAAATAGTATTTTTTTGGGCAAAAATAAAATCATGAACCTGAAAATTAGCATAATATGTCTCCTTTAAAATTCCAAGATAACGGATAAAATGTGTAGAAATACTTATTGGATGGAGGGAAATGACAGAATGTAACATTTACTGGGCTTGAACTGAGGGTTGGAGATTTTTTATGGTGATAAAATTCCTCTTATCTTGATGCTATAAGCTTCAAACTTGCCACAGTGGTGACAATGTTGGAAAAAAAACCACCCATATCGCTTTCTGCTGTGCCATTTTAACTGCAGTCGAACTTTAACTCTCCTTAATTTCAACTGGTCGGCCAATAAAAATATGGCAATGTAGCGTACGTATATAAAATATGTCTGTACATTTACAATATTTAAAACATTTACAATGTTGCCAGCTATGTACATAGGTATGTGTTTGAATGTCACGTCAACATGAATGAGATAACAGATCTTAAAATCATGTGAGAACGTACCAAATGTGTGTAAAAGGTGTGTACCTCAGTGTTGGGTCAGTGCTACACAATAGATGTGGGAGAGGGGCAGCGCCACACACACGTAAGGTCTAGTAGTTTATGACCAAATGAGGTCAGAGCGACACGATGAACCAGGATATGACCTGACAGCATTATTTACAGTCATGCACTCTTCAGTGAGCTATTTAAAGCTGGAAAAGGTTTTTGTTTGACTTGTACAAGTGGACAGCGAGTGGATCACTACCAATCGACGGGCCCCTCTTCTTTAATATCCAAACCAAAAGCAAAAAAATCTATCAAAACTCACACAGAAACACCTGCAAACACATACTGCACAATGTACTCTGTAGAGGCCCAAGGTGAGGAGGCTGAAGGTTTGCCTCTTGCCTTGTTTTTTGGACTACTTTATCCACATGAATATACACACTACAGTAAGTACAGCCAGGATTCTTGAATGGAATGAGCACTAATGTTAAATCTATCTGATCCGAAAGTTGGTTCTATTTGCATATGACATGTTCCACTTTAGCTCCAGGTGCAGCAGAATCAAGCTATCGTAGTTAATGTCTCTTGATTTGACTGAATGTGTGTGTGTTTATGTGTGTGCAGCTCGCACAGGTGGCTTTTCAGATCCACATTTCCCCCTGAGTCTACTCGCCTGAGCCAGACTATGCCAGCAGCTTTAATCATGGAGGAGTATTAACACGTCTCCTCCAGGCACTGCACCGCCCGAGGCAGGCCATCTCTGCCCTTCTGGGGTGTACTCCTAATTTTTCAACTCCTCCAGTCCAGTCCAGTCCAGTTCAGCACTACTCCGGCTGTTCGGGGTGGGTGTGCAGGCCGTTTTCAGGGCGTGTGATTCTGTGGTTCACCCAGAAGGCCTTGTGCAGCTGGTCCAGTTCTGACACCAGGGGAAGACCAATGTCCAAGTGCATCTTCAGGTTCTCAAGCCACTCCTCCAGCTTGGAGAAAGCAGGCCTAGGGAATTATAAAGCAGATAAGAAAAAAATTAAATGTTGGATTTCTTTTAATTCAAGCCACAATTAAAAGTAAATGTTAGGGAACACAATTTCAACTGATCTAACCACTGAACTTGAAAACGCAATGTCCCCAGACTCCCTTAAATAATCGTATGATTTTGAGATTTGTCGAGAAAGGAGGAAGTTTAACTTCTTAATTATCTGGAGGTCTTGTAAATTCAGCAGATGTTATGAATAAAAATATCAAGTCCATTTCTCCCAGTCATGCAAGGTTTGAAGTGATGGACTTAAAGCTGTCCACTTGGCTACCCAGGACATATGTTCCTACCTAGTATTACCAGACTCACAATCCCTTTTGCCTAAATAATAAACTTGTAAATTAGGTGAACTGTCCCTTTAGATTTTGATGTGAATCGGTGGAATATGTCTAACCGTTTGTCTGCATCAAGCTCACAGCACACAGCAGCCATGGGGAAGAAGGCAGGGGGACAATTCGGTGGACAGTAGTGCTCCAGGAAGCCGGACACATTCAGTCCGAAATCCATCGCCCTGGGGAGGTAGTCTGGGTCTGCGTTCACCCTGCCAATTATCTGCAGAGAGCAAGACAAACACAGAGAGATAAAGAGTAGGTAGAGTTAAAGATAGAGCTGTCAGAGCAAAGAGATCCTCCGGTGCCAATCTGGTAAAAACCAGTAAACCCTCCAAACTGAAGCGGATCGTTCCCAACTGACCACAACTACCGTTTGTCTGCCCGTCCGCAGCCACATGAAGACAACTTTGCTTTTCTGCTCTCTCTAATCACTGTGCTATTCTCTGGCTAATGGTGCCCATCTGGGGAAGTCATATTCTGAGTGACTGAACTAAACTGTTAAGCCAGAACTATGCGGATGGTGTGTGGCCAGGCTCAAAGCTGACCACACTCTGGGGCTTGGCTTTCATTCAGAAAACAAATATCTTTTGCTTTGGAGTAAGACTTTTTCCCTTGTAAAACAAAATGAATGTTTCACACATGTTGGGAGGAGTTGAAGTTTTGGCAGATCACTAAATTGTCTATTTTTTTGCAGAAAACCTGTTCAAATTAGAGGTTTTGTATGTTGAAGCCAGAGCAAAAGAATCCTAGTCTTGTAGTTGAACCTGTGCTGAGAAAGGATTGTAGAAGTATGATTTTATGTGGTAAAATATGAACAAATTCAGTGAATATTAAGACTGTTCAATCCTCTCAGAGTCAAGAAGGGTTGAAAGGATTAAAGGATTAAATGTTAAATTTACAAAGAAAGCAGTTTTTCAAAATGACAGGTGAGCATACTTTTCAGCTTTTGAAGCAATTTTAGTTTCGCTCACCAAACAATAACTTATCTGAATACCACTGTTTGTTGGGTTTTAATTATCAATAGGAGTCACTCACCTCACAGAGCATGATACCGAAGGAGAAGATGTCTACTCTCTCATCATAGCTCTTCCCTGTGAAGGAAGAAGACCAAAATCAAACTGTTACGTTCAAGAAAATAGATATGGAGTATCTTAGGAAAGAGTGAATGGGTTTAAATGATTAAATAACTGTCTTGATATTATCGAAAAGGAGCAAACAATCAAGTGTCCCTTCAGATCATACCGTGGATCATCTCAGGAGCCATCCAGTAAGGGTTTCCAACCACCGTGTACCTCTTTCTGCGGTCAGGCCTCTTGATGCCCGGCAGTTTACCCTGCGACAACTTGTCCTCATGCTTGTCGTCCACCATGAGGCGAGACAGCCCGAAGTCTGCCACCACCACTGTGTTGTCCTACGTGAAGAAAATCAAACATGTTATAAGGCAAGACGATTTTATTTCTGTTATTTATTTTCATACATACATTCATAGATTTACAATTTAAAGGTGCAGAAGAACAGGAAAGAAATACAAGGAAAACAACATTTTAGGTTACATCTGTGTCTATCTGGGACTTGCCTACAATAAACAGGAAGATTATTCCAGTTCTGGGTTGCATGATGACAAAATAATGCTTTACCATTTTTTGTTTGAAACATAGAGTGATAAAGCTTTAAGTAACTGTAGTGTTAAAACCGTTTTAAGCTCATTTGGAAAGCTTGAAATTTCTCTTAGTTTGACATTTCAGATGTGAGCTCTACAGTACAAACCTCTTGTTTTCATGTGACACATGTACAATGCTTTCTTTGTTTGAGTAAGCTGGAAGTTTCCGCTGCAAGTTACACATGTGCAGCATGTTTTAAGAAGGCTTAGTCTGTTAATGCTAACAAAGCTCTGCTTTGTCTTTTGTATCTGAAGTGCCCCAGTAGATGACAGTTGCCCTTTCGTGATTCCTCAACGGAAAACATGCCTTTTATGCACAGGTATGTCCACACGCGCACGCACACGACTCCTTACCTCTCTGACAAGACAGTTGTGGGAGTTCAGGTCCCGGTGGATGATGTTCATGGAATGCAGATATGTCTGAATGACAGATAGGAGAGGGCAGAAAGGCAGGGAGAATAGAAAATAAAGAGAAAAAAATAGAAGCTTTCAGTGATAATCTCAAACCCTCGCCAAGAGGAACAATCCTGCCTTGTTTCATCTCAAGTAGCTGCTGTTGTTAACACAATAATCCAGTCACGCACGACATTCATCACTGTACTCAATTCAAGTACCAATGGTCTAATCCTGCAGGAATTCATGCTGCAATTTCCTTCGAGGGGGATGGAAAAGATTGTGACATTATTAAAGGAGGGTTGTAAGCTCACTCACACCACCACTAGAGGGAGACATCAGTAAAGATATCAAGAAGCAATGCAGCTTTGTTTACTACTGCACATCAAGAAAATTCACCGTCTGAAGAGGCTTCATATATGTGGAGTTTTTGAAAACAGAAACGATTACAATTAAAATCACTTTTTCAGTCTTTGAACTCACCATCCCAGCAGCGATGTCATTGGCAAAACTGACCCGCTGGTTCCAGGGATAGTTGCAGTCCTGTGAGCAATAATATCACAGTTAAATGTCATTCTCTTTACTTGCTGATGATGACTCATCACTGCTAAAGCTTTACATCTGCAAACTACAAAATCTCCACCTGAGGCAAGACCAGACCATCTTCTGAATTAAAAGGTCCACTGCATGCATTTTGAATAATTAAAAGGAGGTAGACACACTCATATGTCTGCAGGCTCTCACCATTTTCTTGATGATTTCCCTCAAGGTGCCTCCCTTTATGTACTCTGCGATGAAGTTGAGTCGCTTGTCCTTGTAGAGGACTCCTATGAACTTGAGCACGTTGGGGTGATCCAGGCAACGCATGACCTTCACCTGATGAAACAATGTCACACAGTTTTTATACTTGTGAATGCTAAACTGAGATGTTTGCTCAGTTGTTAGAAAGGAGAGTGCCCAACAAAGTTAAATCTTGAATCTTGAATAATCATTAGTTGCAGCCCTACATGTCAGTGGTATAAATCTTTTCATTTTGCTAAGAAAGCTTAAAAGCTAATTTCATAATATGTTGACCTATCCTTTGAAATTAAATTGAGTTTGATCATCAGGTGGTCTCATGAAGCATGGGGGTAGTTAAAGTGTAGCATTTCTTTTCCTCAGAGGCTGTGGGGCAAAGCTGTCCAGAAAGTCTTAAACATAGTGTTCACGGTAGTATGACACCTCCTAAAACATTTCACTCCCTGATAGCCGGGCTGTGAGGAGGAGGAGGAGGAGGGTCCCTATTACACACACACACAATTACTACCCTTCAAGTCTCAAGACGTCTTCGTCTGAAATGTTAAGTGCATTCATATCTAATCTTCACCGAACAAGATCACAAGAGACTCACACTGCGTTCTTATACCCGTACTATCAAACTATTTAGCATTCTAGAAAATGATTTAGTATGTTCCACTACATAGTAAGCCAAATGCAGCAAGCCAGCACGCTCTTCTGGCTCCTCTGACCACCACATACTTCTTGTTTTTACTTTTAATTTCACGTTACAGACTGCAATCGATGTATGAAGGTCACATTTCAAGGTATAATGTTATGACAAAGCAGTATGTTCCAATCACATGCATGCATGCAACAGTACGTACTTTGTAAGCTGTTGTATTACAGTTAACAGCACAAAGAAAAAGTCTGTGGTTTAGATAGCAGCCTCAGTAATGTGAGACTTGGGCCACCTACAAACAAACAGCCAGCGGGAGTAATAATCATGCCTCATTGTGGTCTGGGTTTGTTTCAAAGCCTCTCTTTACTCTGTCGTCGTCCACACCGATTACAAAGCAGAGGCTCTGATTTATTTTTAGGTTACGATGAAACTAACATCCCACACATCCATACACTCAACCAGATGGGAGCAATCAATGCCGAGCTTCAAATCCCAATTAGAAGGTTGTTAACTGGATCAGTGAGTCTACGATGATGAAGATCAAACAGGAAGATCAGGAGCGATTCAGTTCAATGTTAACAATAACTCTTAGGGAAGTCTAAACATCTGCGTATGAGTCATTCCCTGTTGTCTTTTCACATTAATGGAAGGACAGGAGGGTTGAAGCTGTGAATGGGAGGTAAAATAAGCTCTGCTCATCCATCATTTTTTGGGAAAAGATTGTTTTAACACTCGTTTTTGTCCTATTTCAGAGGTGATGTTTTACTTTCAATTATTCAGGCGAGAGAACTCTTCCTTTTTATTCAGTCCTGTCCCACATTCACACAGAGAAGCTGCTAATTTTAACCACAGTCTTCACTTCAATGAACATTTGTCTCTTACTTACGCAGGTTTTTCCAGCTGCTCCGGGAATTCAAACCGTTATAACCTTGTTTCACTAACTTAAGGGCACTGGCTGCTCCGTTTTAAACACTTGAATTGGATCATTAGTGATATCTGACTGAATGATGTTTGTATTCAAGGAAATGATACTGATTGAGGTCAACATTTACCGATTTCAGATTTCTGTTTAAGACAAAACTTTGATTTGGCCCCTGAATATAAAACTGAAAAAAATCTCACACTCCTTCATGATGTAGCGTCTGGGATTGTCCATCTCCACTCACCTCTTTCAGGAATGTTCTCTGTGTCTCGTCATCAAAGCGAATCAACTCCTTCATCACCATCACCTCCCCGGTCTCCCTGTGGGTCACCTGTTCCAAGACAGACAAATCAAGTTGAGCAACAAGTTGGGAGACATGAAGTATGCTAGTGAGCGTGGGAAACAGAAACTCCAAAATGTATTATAACCACAAACATTTAACCTCCTGCCTCCACACTTCTCTAGACTCAATGCTGCCATCTTGCGGATACTGTAGGTACAACTAGTGAAGATGCAAGTACAGGCTGGTATGAAGACGTGCTAACAGTGTCTGACCTTGATGGCCTGTCCGAAGCAGCCCTTCCCAAGCACCTCGCCATGGATGAGGTCAGATGGCCGGAAGATGCGGTGCGTTCGGTTGGACACGACACGGAGCGACTCCGATCGATTTATGTCCTTCCTCTGGGAGATGGGGGATGCTGCGTTGCTGGAGCCTGGTGATTTATCGATGCTGTAGCTCCGCCTGGAGGGTAAAAGGGGAGAGAGACAGGAAGAGAAAGAGGAGAAGCACAGAGGAAAAGAAATGAGGAGGGTACAGCATTGGAAGGGGTGAAGAGGAGGAAAGCGGGGTACTTTATTACTGTCTGCTGCTGCAATAAGAAATGTTTACATGGAAATGGTCATTTTTGTTTAGGGTGGATACTATATATCTTAAAAGGAGGGCAGGAAGAAACTCATAATTACAGTAAAAACCTTTTTTTTCTTGTTGCTAACCTGTCTTTCAACTGAACCTAAAGGAATACAAGGATTTTTTTGGAAAACTAGATGTTGGCATTTGTGAGAAATGTAAAAGACTGGAAACGACCAGCCTAAAAGCCTAAAATGACTTCTGCTATCCATGAAATATTAACAGTGTCATATTCATTTGAACCTCTTACATATACACATAAAGTAGCAGAAGAAAATAGTAATCAAAGTAAAGTAACTTAAACTTTAAAATGAGCATCACCACATCTGTAAGTTTCTTACGTGATCATGCGGGATTTCAGACTGCTGATGTCAGGATGGGGGGGAGTGGTGATGGGCAGGATGGGGCTGGGGCCCTCTGACAGCGGGGTGGACAAGGGGCCGTCCGTCTGCTCCTCGGCCCCTGAGGAGCCTCCCTCCTGCCCCTGACTGTGAGGGTCGTGCTCGATGGTGAGCTGCAGCAGCCGGCTCGTCTCCTGGATCAGCAGGTCGATCTGGAGAGAAAGACAGATGGGCAATGAGTTCACTGTGTCCATAATTTTGTCCAAATTAGCTGTCGACCTGTTTAACAAAACAATAATGTATATATATATATATATATATATACATATATACATTTTTTATTTCATTATTTTTTTTTTTTTTCATTTTTTTATTTTTTTATTTCCATTTTGTTCACTAGGTCTTTCAAGTATTATTCAGGAAAGCTCTAAAATAAATGTCAGCGCTTTTCTCTCCAGGACAATTTAAAAACATCAAGATTTCTATTTGCATATTTACAGTAAAGTACAATACTTCAGTAACAATGTGTTGGGTGCAGTGTAGTGAATACCTCATCCAGTGGGACATTGTGAATAGGCGTCCCGTTAATCTCAAGGATCCGATCTCCAACATGAATGGAGTTTTTCACATCTGGACTGATGCAGTCCGTGTCCACCCTGAATGAAATAGAACAATAAGCAGAAAAAATTATAAAGAGGTCTTTGAATACCTTTCTGCACACAGTGAAAAGTTTTGTCTCGACACAGACCTGAGATCTGATAAAGTCTCAGCTCATTTGAATAACAGTGACTCAGATTTCCTTTTCTTCCCATTCTATTATACATTTTAAATTAGCCTCATCCATCACACTGTCCTCCATTTTTCATCTACCCTTCTTCATCCTTTGTCCTCCACCATACTGACCTCTCCTTGTGTTTGTGCATACTATGCATACACGAAGACAAAAAACTCACTGTGAGACTCTGACGGTGGGTCCATGTTCAGGACTGTAGCCGTTGGTCGGGCTGAGTGGCTGGTCGATGGCTACAGAGAAACCTCGCCCCCTGCGTCCGTTGTTGCCCTCGGCGGAGGCCGGGATTGACACAAGAGTGACGGTGTGAGGGATCCGTGAGCACGGCGAGTCTGGCAGCGACACTGGGGTGACGATGGTCTGGTAGTAACAGTGACCGCTGGAGGCAGAGAAGGGAGAAGTTAATAAAAAAATCCTGTGAGGTTTCAGGCTCTACAAACATCCATGCAGTCATAAGAGAAACGTCAAGTTCTCATTACATCAGTCTTTACAGCATCACATGTTGTTGACTGGATGTTTCTCTATCTGGCTTTGGGAAAATACTGTGCTGTCATTGTTCAGATTTGAGGGTCAGCGTGACCTCTGATAAGTTCAACAAACAACACCATTTTTCTTTAAAATATGAAGAATGCTGAGAACCTAAGGAAAACTCGTGAAATAGCTTTGAAATGCCCTGTTTCACTCTCTCATTTATGCTTCACTTCTATCCAACGTGAAATTTAACTGATGATTTTCTCGCCTGCGGTCACCTGAGTCGACCCGCTCGGGTTAATCTCTCAATAAATATGATGATCTGCGACAATCACAGTGTCATCATCCACTTCCACTCCCAGAGGAGGACAAAGGCTGCTCTGTATCTCTGCGTAATGCAGCTTGTTTCACATTGAACCCTCTGTTTTTGAAGCCTGAGGCTTACGACAGTCACATTAAAGAATAATGAAAATTCAGTCATTATCTACACAGCCCCATGCAGATGGAAAGTCATTGGAAGTTTTTTAGTCCAAAAAACATGTCTGGCGCTTGACAGCAAATCAGTGCTGCAGCATTGTCCTGAACAACTGAAGTAGATGGGAGTAGTCCAGTGTAATCCAAGTCTCAAGAAGCCCAGAGACCCCAAATTGATTTGAAAAGACGTTTATACCCTGTGTGTGGTCGTGAATCGACCACAGACGGGTTCTGCGTAATGCTTTTAGTTTAGCAGCTAAAGTGAAGATTTCAGCTTAAGAAGGGGTGAAAATTATGTATTTTTTAAAAATCCATTTAGGATCTCTGGGCTTCTGGTGACTTGGTTTACACCGGACAAGATGTAAGGAGCCATTTAATGTATTTTTTATTCTTCTTTTTTTTCAGCTACTTCAGTTGATTAGGAGAATGCCTCAACACTGTTTCGCCGTAAGCTCCAGAAATGTTGTTTGGACTACAAAAACTTCACCTGACTTTCCATTAGTCTCAGCTGGTTTCATTGGGTCGATGACTGAATTTTCATTTTTTGGATCCCTTTAACACAATTCACATCTCAAGAGCAACCAGAACCTGAAACAGATACAATAAGACTTCTGAGAGTCGAATGATTTTCATTTGCAGTTTTACTACTCGAGCCATTAAAATGGAGACTGTCGGACCTGTTAATCTGTTAATACAAATCTTCCCTTCTGAATCTACTACGTCTTGAGCGATTAACAACAGTACATCTGTGTCAGCTTAAAAAAAACTGTTATTTGAGTAGCTGTGTCAGTTAATCTGCAAAATACCCCAAAAAAGCACCAAATTTCAAACCGTAAGCTCAAACATTTGCAATAAAACTGTGGTTTCTGTGAATTTGCAACGTGTGTTGAGTCAGTTGTCACCACAGTTGGTGATAGTGTCGACCACATTCCTAAAATAAGCCGCATGAATTTAAGATTTCGTCAATCAATTGTAGCTTCTTCATTTCTTTGTGGCTTTGGTTTCACTTCAAAGGGAATTTCAAGCGGATTCTGTCTGCTACAGAAGAGGGAATTATAAAAACTAACGATAAAGAATTAATAGTTTGGCAAATATCCATACTACAAACTGCACAACATGAGTCCAATTAATGTGAGATGTCTGTGACATGCCTGATGTCTCACATTGGGTGTATGCGTTTCATATAATAATGCGCTTGAGGCTCACCAGTAGAGTTTGGATCTCTCCACCAGAGCGTATGTGTCTCCATCACCAATGAACGCCCTGCAGTTCAGACAGGTGAAGCATTCTGGGTGATATTTCTGTTCCCCTGCGACCTGTTAGAGAAATAAAAAGACACGTTTAAATGAAATTCTGCCCTCCTGTGTGCTGTTAAAATCTGACGCACGTGGATGTCGAAGGGGTTGTTCTCTGATCTCTCGTTCAGGGGGCAGAAATTCTCAACAGTGTTTTTGATGTGACCAGAGCAGCAGGCAACACGAGGCTTTAATAACTGGTCCGAGAAGTAGGGCGAGGTCTGGTCACTGAGAGAGCCGGGAGATTGGATTTGCTGCTGCCAGATCCCCCCTCCAGAGCTTAGGGCAGTTTTGCAAACAAGAGAAGGGAATTGAGTTATGGCCAAAAAAACAGAGCAGGCAATGAGGCAGATTAATCACACTGGCAGATCTGAGGAGGATGCTGCCGCTGGAGGTTTCCACTCTGGTGTTTGGGAGAAAACCAAACACTAACAATTATCAAATAAATCACCGAAAAATGAAACCTCACAACCTTTCCCTTTTTACTGCTGCTCATTGAACCTGTTTGTCCTTGCTTGTTGTCGCTCTGATCGACTGAGAAATCGATAAAAGGTGGCCAACGCCTCTACTTATCAACATCGACCCCTTTTAACTCCTTCAGGTAATTTAGCAGCCATTGATGCAAACGACCCTCCCACTCACATACCTAATGACTTTTATGATTAAACATGAGCCATCATGTTAAGCACTGAAGGTTGAGTTCCACCGGAGCTGTCCGCTCCCCTGAGGCTGTGATTGTGGCTGCATTTTGTGCATTGAGTGGCAGAAAATTTGGAAGGGAGTGGGCCCCCTGACAGCACTTTTCAACTGCAATGATCTGCAATGCTAATTCAGTGTACGAGGCGTGAGGAGGGGTGATGCATGGAGGTGAGCTGAACAAAGACCAATCAATTACACTCAAAGGAAAAAAAAAATGTTGTTATTTAAAGAGAAAGAGATTTGCATAACATTTATTTAATAAGCCACATTTAGAAGATTAACAATACATAATTCAGAGATGTCGAGGTCATAAAAGTTCACCAGTTTTATTTGTAAAATCAGGTTTCATATATCAAACAAAGATCACCCCGAGGGCAAAGTGGGAGCACATGGATGCAGCTTCAATGCCTCAATGCTGCCTTAAAATTAACCAGAAACTACTAATCCTCCAGAGAGGAATGAAACTGAAACTGAGACAAAAAGGAAGAAAATGTGAAGATCAAAGAATCAATAAAATCAATGCATGCAGCCATATGTCTGCTGCCCCACCCTCCTCAGAGAGCAGCAGTGAAACCACGCACGCACACAAACAGATAAACACATGCTGACTGCCTTCGGGCTGCAGGGAGAAACACACTGTACAAGTACATTAATTATCTGCTTTTTAACTAATTAATCTGAGAAGCTTCTTCCAGCTACATAAATGGAAAACATGCAAACACTTTGCTTTGATACAAAGGATAAGATAACGTCGTGACTTTTATGTATCTTCTGAAGAAATGGGTTTCTATTCTGTTGTTTAGTGGTCACACTGACAACAAAACATCAGTGAGAGAGAGTGAGAGGAGGTAACAGAGATGTAATGGCTTTGTAATGGACAAGGGAAGGAGGCAGCCGTAGGGGCCTATTGACCAACTTAATTTATTTAGCTGTCCTCCATGCACCCTCATAAAAATGAGACATAAACAATTACTGTCTGACATCGACAGTGAGCGTAAACACAATGCATCAAAAAAACGTATGAAAAAAACGCATGAAAAAAAGTATGAAAGAGGGATGAGCAGAGAGAATCTCAGAATACTGTGGAACAGAGACGTAATTTTTACAGCTAAAGGACACATTTTGTCTGTAGATAGCTGTGAATTTTCTCTCTTTATGTGTGATTGTGTGTGTGTCACTTAGGTGCAGCCCACAAACGGTAAAGACAGGACAAGGAGGACAGCTGGACAGAGATGAAAAGGGTGTGTGGCTCTGCACAACCTGACACTGTGGGCTGCCATTTGCTTGTCATGCAGGCATGACACACACACACACACACACACACACACACACACACACACACACACACACACACACACACACACACACACACACACACACACACACAAACACACCCATATGCGCACACCCTCTTTAAACCCACATCAGACAAGCGACAGCTGCTGCCCTCACATTTAGGACATGCTTCCTCTCAAAAGCGTGGATTTATGGACAGACAGGAAAAAGGAATTCTTAATAAATCGTCACTGTGTGATATCAAACCGTGTGACTGCTTGACAAACAGACCGATTAAAGACAAAACATCACATGTATTAACACATCACTGGTTCCACATTTTATCTTCACTTGACACAGGCGCTGTGTGTTCCTGCGTCTTCAAGCCTCTCAGAGTGTTACAGTATGTATTATTTGTGTGTTAGCTCATCGTTCTCGAGTGTGTGGCTGTGCTGGCCATGAAGCCTTGCGGCCTCTTCTAGTGACCACAAACCAAACCATGTGCAAATGTCTCCCTGGGGGAAGGGTGAAGGGTGGCTCGAGTTGCAGCACAATGTTCAGTTACCATGCGTGATGGGGACCTCGGTCACATAGTTAACTTGAGAAACAGTTGACTGTGTGTTAGTTATGGGATAACTGATAGAAACGTCTCAGCTGGTAAAGACGATATATCTGTAGCACCGTTTGATAGAAAATAACCATCTCTGTCAATGATGTCAATTTCTGCATCCAAGTTTACACCATTAATCGAGTGTCAGATTAAACGTGTCAGTATTTCATATTATGTCTTTTACGCTTCCCTCTAAAAAGGTCATATTAGCAAGCTAAAGTTTGTATGTATGGGCTCTCTAGCATGCTAGTTCGGTCAGGTAAGCAACAGTTAACCTATGCCTGGCAGTTACAGGGTGTTGATATTTATTGCCAACTAATGTGAACTGTTTTCTTGTGTTTCAACTCATTTTTATTTAGTTAGTAAAGACAGAAAGTCACGGTAGCATCATAAAGTTGGAGTAACATCTGCCAAAAATCAGTTTTTAAGGTCCAAACAATATCAAATTTAGCTGTCAATCCTTTGAAAATGCATGCATATATTATATGAATATGTTTCAGATATATCAGATATAGCTAACCGAGCTCACAGTTTTGGTTTTTGCAATGTGGGTTCGCAATTTCTTGAAATCTGACTTAAAATCAACCCATGTTACATCATTAAGTGTGTGTTTGGCAAGACATTTCAATATTTTACTCTTCCCTCTAAATCTGACACATTAGTAAGCTAACGTTTGTATTGTCAGTGTGTTAGCTAGGTTAGCTTCTTTTCTCTTGTTTCTTACTCCTGTTAATGTATTGTAACTCCTCAAGAGTTTCCGACTAAAAGGTAAGGCAGCCTTGTCTTAGTCTTCTATTTGGAAATAACACTGATGGTGGTGCATCTCCGGACTGGTGCTGTCTCTGGCTTTTGCTTCTGGATAAGGCAATGGGAGAAAATGCGTTAAGTTGAATTAGAAGATCTGACAAATTGCCTGCGACACATTAGTGCTAAAAAATGCCTTGCTCAACGCAGACATGGTCAAGCAAGGAGTTATCACTGCTGGGAAAAACTGCAGGCGACGGTCAGCCACAGAAACTGTCAGTTTGGTGTTTAAACTTTATTTGCTTTTAATGATTTACATGTGTGACCTTAAGTTGGCTGTGGAATGTGAACACACCTTTTTTAGCCATTTGAAGGAATTTATGATGCTCTAAAGCTCTCAGCGACACTAAACAGCGAAGAACCATGTTGACAGTCAGTCAGGGATTCTTAACAACTCCTTCAGGCCGTCAGTCAACCGTGTTGACTTTTCCAGAGTTGATGTCAGGGTTATCACTTCTCTGGACAGAGCATTTAATGTGCAATGTTTAGATTTGAGAAGTGACAACCAGATGACTCAAAAGAAATCTTGAAGTTATAAATAAAAATGGTCAACAATTTAAATAGTATAGTTGATAAAATATCTCAATCTCTCACTTCTACTTTTAGTTGCTATTTTTATTTGTCATATTTCAAAATCGGTTATTAGTTCCTTTTTACGCCCACATGACGTGTCTAGACATTACAGATTTTCCCCGTGACATTTTTTCAATTTCCTCACATCATCTCATCCCGGTTGATTATATTTGGTAGTGACGTTAAAACCTCTCAATCTCATCCGTAAAAGTAACAAGGAACATTCAAAAGTTTGTCGGAGTCGGAGTCAAAGTACAATACTTACAGCCTGTAAAATGTAAATCTTGCTGTTTTTCTTAACCCTCCATTTTGAGTCTCCGGGTTTGGACTGTTTTTCACAATTTTGTGACACTTTGTAAACACATTTTCTATTCTAAAATCTAAAACTAGTACAGCTTGAGGTCTTGTTTAACAAAGAGGAGCGAGGTAGGTACCTTCATTATTATCATTCTACAGATTACTCGCATGACTAACAGTCCAAAAACCCCAAGCTATTCATTTACTGTCAAACATGACAAAGAAAAAGGCAGCAAATCACCACATTTCAGAAGCTGGAACCAGAAAATGTCACTTAATTTCAGTTTGATTATAGCATTTTTTTTTCTCAGTGTGATTCATTTTCTTTCAATCGACTAAGTGAAAGGGAACAATATTTATCAGGTATGACTTGAAATCACAAAGTACATGTGTGTTGGTTAGTGTATGTGTTTATGTGCAAGAGGACCTCATCATGAACCTCTACAAGTCCCACATAAACACTAGTTGGACCTTCTGACTTCAGTCTGCTCTGGCTAAATGTAGACGGATGACCTCATCACAACAGTGCTGAAGGTGCTCCTGACCGCCATCACCAAATCATGAGGGATCTGGCTCTGCTTAACCTCATGTTTGATGTAATGAACTTCTACTCCAAACTCAGCAACGCAGTCCATATGTGAGTGAGCTCCCAGAATGAACACATAACAGAAGAATTGTGTTTATAAAGTGACCTCACGCGGATGTTTGGAGGAAATACTAGAAACAACACGTGTAGGAGGGATCTGATACTCCCCACGGAGAGAGAGTAAGAAAGGGGTCAGATCACAAAAATGTGTCATAGAATAAAAGAGAAGAAAATGTGATCAAGATGTTTCACACGGCTGCTGGAGTGAAAACAAAGTCAAAGGAAGACATGATGCTGATTCCCTTTTAGACTCTCTACAGTTGACATCATTTAAGCAAACACAATTAGACTGAAAGCCTGAGAGAGAGGACAGAAGCCCACATTGATGCCCTCTGAATGGAAACCCCCCCTTCAGCTACAAACAGTACAGTACCACAGTAGACACACAGGCCTCAGCTTTAGAAATGCTCTTAATGTTTTCAGCTCCTTCCCTCTTCTGTGTAAATCTCACATCCACTGTGGTTAACACACAGTGTGGCCTGCATGTAGGTGGTAAATAAAAATAACACGGCGCAGTGACACAGTTATTCGACATGACAACTGTTGTCAAGCTCTGAACGCGTGCACACTTTTAAATCCCACTTTTATCAGAGGATGAATGCCCTCTAAAAATAACTCACGTGCTATGGCTCATCAGTTTTTCATGACTAGAAAAGAAAAAAACTGGAGCGCCGCGCAAGAAAAATGGAGCAGATCTGTAATTACAAGGCAATAACACTGACCCAGTTTACAACAAACGGCAACATACAGTATCATGCCTCAGCTTCAGTTTTAAAATTTAAAAAGATGAAGCTGGAAAGAGTATGCAGAAGCAACCGGCAAACCATCTCAACCAGCCACTTGAGACTGTCTGCCTCCCTGCCTCCTCGCCGGTTCCTGTCCAACTGTACATCACCCATCAGACCCACTAACCCTGAGCGGCAGCCTCACCTTCTTATCTCTTTTCCACAGCCTGAGACAGCAGAAGCTCCAGAAAAACAGGTCTCCCACCATGTCAGCGAGAGCTGGCGTATCTCCTTGCTGGTCTAGTTCATTCTACTACCCACTGTCACAACACAACACTGGCAGCGGCCAAGCCGGCCGGAGAGAGACGGAGCTACAGGGGGAGGGAGGAGGGAGGGAGAGAGGGAGCAGCCCACGCCTCTGCAGCTGAGCTCATCTCTGAATCAATGTCACTCCTCCTGGCTCCCCCCCTCCCACCCTGCCTTCCTCTTTGCTATGACCTCATCGTTTCCTGTTTGGCCCCGCCCACCCCCCTTGCACACGCGCCACCCGGCTGCTTCAACCACGCACACACCCCTCCACCCTCCACCCCCTGGTGTCTTCAGTAAATTCCTCTTCTTGTCCGCTTCTGCCTTCGCGCTGCCCCCATTCGTGCAATCACATTTCGAAACCAGTGAAAACCAGCATAGTGACAGTTACAGGCTTGTTTTCATGTGGGGGAAAATGTTCCTCATTCTTCGCTTTGTTGTTTATGTTAGGTGTTGAATTTCATATGCTGTTTCATGTTCGAGTATAGGCATGATAAAACAATACAGTTACACTACACTGTAGCAAATGGCTTTGTTTACAGTAAAGTGTGTGTGCTTACTTGATTACTCTGATTAGTCTAATGTATGTCCTTATTAGAGCTGCAAAATGATGATTTTCAGTATTGGTTAGTCCGTCAATACAATTTACAAAACAGTTTACAATAAACTGATTTTTAGGTCAATAAAGATGTCTGCAAGCTCATAGGGATGTCTGCAAGATGACTGCACGAAAACAAAAAACTCAAGTGATATAAAACCAGATAAAAAACAGCATATCTTTCTATTTGTGAAGGTGAAAACAGAAGATGTGTGACACTACATTATCAGAACTGTTGACCATAAATTTCCTATAAATCAACTAACTCGATTGTTGTCATCATTTGTTATTTGTTCGATTATATTCAGCACTTCTCCTGATTTTGGTTGCAAGTAAAACTATTTGAATGAGACACGGTTATGGTAACTGACCGAAGTGTGTTACTTCTTTTTCCTTAAAGGGCCAGTTCACCCCAAAATCAAAAATAAATATTTTCCTCTTACCTGTAAGTGTTTAATTTTCTTTTCTATTGCATCTTTTTATGGATGAAAAGGTTTTTAAACAATAATGGTGTCATCCTCAGCCAAGCTTTGACATTAGCCAGCTAAGTTAGCTTAATTAACTAGGATGTCTTTCATGAGTGGATGCTCACTTCCTTCTGCACAGTGATACAGTTAGCGGTTGTAGTTCAGAAGAAAGAAAATCATAACAAGGGCCATCATTCTGGAAAGAGACGATGCTGAGTTTTTAAAAGTATTATTTTGGCGTTCTGAGCACCACAAGCCATCTAGTAACATTATTTTTAAGAGAGGGCAGACATCTATGTGGCTGATATCTCTAAAACTCAGACCAAAACCAACTGGATGGACAAATAACAAGATAAAAAAATATGTATTTTTTATTTTGAATTGTGTCTCTTTAAAACTGCTTGGCTAACCAACTTCCTTGTTGGAAATTTTGCTGACTTCCTGACTTCACCCAAGACACAGTCCTTTAGTCACATGTAGAATAAAGGTGATGTTATTGTCATCACACAGCACTGAGCATAAATTAAGACATATTATAGGCTTGTGTGATCTTATTAATAGCATTCAGCCGACCTATTCTCCCAGTCCTTGCTCTCCACTTTTTCTCCTTCTCTGCCACGTACAATCTCTCTTCATGGGTTTATCTTTGCTGCTGCGTCACTCTTTCTACCACCCTCGTCTCTCTATAGCTCTGTATCTCACTTTGTTCGTGTCCCTGACATGTCCTGCATGCCAAGTGTCGCTCCCTCCCCTCGCTACAAGCCAGTGCTAGAGGGACATCTGAGTGGGCAGATATTAATAGACGGCCAGATGCCCTCTCCTCCGCCTGTTTGTATGTTAAGCAGTGGAGACGGACTCTAAAGAGAGGCGGCTGCTCCAGAGAAACAAACACCATCATGAACTTTACACCTTTAAACAACATCTGTCTGATGTTCGGTGAGTTCCTGCATTACCCAATATGTCTTATGTGCTGAAACACAGTTCATGTAAAGGTTAAGAGCGGAACAAGTTTTTTTGCTTAACAAAAATGGGAATAAAGCTTCAACTGTGCCTCTTGCTTGGAGCCAATATATGAACTCTCGCTGTATAATTGATGAAAACGGTAAAAAATAGCAGTCCCAAAATAGTCTGAAAATACATTAGAGTCTGTCTCTAGGCAGCTGATCATTTGTGCAGTAGGTGCCATTATAAATTTAAATCATCTACGTCTCTTTCAGTCGTCTATACAAACGCTGTGGACAATTTATTTAAGCTTTGAAATGCTGCTGGACTGTGGATTTCATAGTGAAGGACTCAGGTTGGATATTCTGCCACAGTCTAAAGGATGTGACCTTTTGCACATTTTAAGTGTCTTTCGCTGCTCTGCTAACAGAGAGCAACAGCAGCTAACATTAGTTTAGCAACTGAGTCTGCTAACATAAATTAAAACAACCTGTTTCTGCAGAAATCCCACAGAGCCCATTTGAATTTGTTCTCTGTTTATCTCTGTTTTTGGTCTCAAGCAGTGCCTGACGGAAAGAAATGTCTTTCTCTTTAGCTGCTAAATGCTCCACTCTGTTCACCAGCTAACTGTGTCTCTCACCTCGTTGAGCCAATAGTGGACTGAGGTTTTAGATCTGTTTTTACTTAAAACAACTTCATGATCCAGCCAAAAATTTGGTTTTCAAGGGCAATGAGAGTGAATTAAACTGTAGAACTGAATCTCTCTCTCTAATTCTTCGTTCATTACAACAATGAACCATAGCTGCTTTAACATTATCCCCTAATCGTTGCTTTTGGCCTGTTTGGCAAAAGTTACAGAGCCTAATTTCAAAGCCTCATATGTTATTCTGGTACCAACAGTGACTTCATGTTCAGCGATTTTAGTCAAACCTGCCCGCAGTCAGCTCAGAACTGAAAACCCAGCTGCCCACAGTCGTGCCACAGGGGGGAGTTTCCGCTCTGGAAAGAGGAAATGCTAAACACGTTTCAAAAACTCTTAGTACTTTTAAATGCAAATACAAATATCACGATTTCATACATCATACTATGAGAAGAAGATCCACTTCTTTCAGCTACACCCTTCTGTACTGTATTTGACCTTCCTGAGGTGTTTCCATGAAAGAAAACCGTCCTTTATAGTAAATATAATGCAAAACAAGTTCCTACAGAGTGACAGAGCTGTGTTCAGCGTCACTGATGAGATCAGCCTGTTGCTAAGATAACAATGTCCCAAACTGAACAGCAACAACATCTGAACAGATAATGTTTCCCAACACTTATTACACATGTGTCTGTCTTCACTCAGAGGCAAAATAATCATCAGGCATTTTACAGAAACAACCAGCAGATTCCTGCTCAACCACTGAGCTACCTCACAACAGTGGGAGTTGATAAAGTCACTGTAGATCTGGGACTTTCCACCGGACTGGTCGCCAACACAAGATATCTCCATTTCTTCAATACTAACCACATACGTAGTACGTAGTTAGTACACTATGTAGACTCCTCCAATGATTTCCATGATGGTGTATTTCTCATTGCCTTTTGTTTCATGTATCAATTGTAAGAAAATAAATATTTTTTGTGCGAAGAAAAGATCTAAATATATCTATCACACTGAAACAGAAAACAAAAGTAACCAAGATGTTGCGAGGGGAGAGACACAGCACAAGATGTAATATGCCCAACATGTGATATGAATTTCATAAGGGCAGATATGATGCCAAAAGAAAACCCCCGAAAAGACTCGTAAGCACTTGTGGTTTCAGGGAAACTTCTTGGATTTCACCTTCAAAAGTTTCAGCATATCTTGCAATCCCAGAAAAAAAGAAAGAGAAAAGAAACAAAGAAAGCCCTCGAGAGAAGTATTTCTTGTAAACACTAACGTGATGAAAATAAACAGAACACTATATTGATGAAATAATAGGACCTGATGGAGTAACAGTAAGAGGTTTACACAACAAAATCAAGGAAATGTGGAACGACCAGTATAAGACTGATTCATTGTTTAAAGTCCATGGAAAGAACTTCTTACTTTTAGTGGAAACCTTCATGTTCAACCAACACTAATGCTGCTTTAGCTGACACTTAACTCAGGGTTTCTTTTTGTAATTCAGACCACCGATCCTGTTGTGCTTTTCTGAACTTTTAAGCAAGCTAAATTAATGCCAGGGCTTTTTGTACCAATAAAACCAAGTCAGTGGCCCAACATGACTGAATTGATACATAACTGATGGCAGAAATACAGAATGCAAAATTGCGCAAGAATCTGTGTTGAATGTGAATCATTTCCTCACTCTCTGATGTATAGTCTGATGTTTTCCTGGAACTTATAGCTACAGGCGACTAAATTAAACACTCTGTTACCTTCAATAAAATGAGTGTAACTGTTTCTGATGATATCATAACAAGGGCTTGTTTTGCCATGTGTCAAATGTCTACCAATATGATTAAAGGGCCAGTTCATCTGTTGCTGTTCCTTTTTTAGTCCATCCTAAACCCTGTCTAAATTCAAGGCTTGACCCACGGCCATGGGAATGAAACGTTAAAGTCTTGTTGGTAAATTTTAAACTTATGTCCACAGAGTGTTGTGGCAAAGATAAGGCAATGGTGGAGAGAAACTGTGAAACCAAAAGCTTCTCCAAAGATCTAAGAGACCCAGGTCGATGCCTGGCTGTGCTCCAATCAGCTGGCTGTGAGCCCTGAGTTGTTTGCAGAAAGGCTGACTGATTCTAAACTGGATGAGGAGACGACTGAGATCGCTGCACATTCATCTTCCAGAGGATGTCGGATGGATAAGGAGAAAGAGGGCCGGTGGGAGAGAAAATTGGTTATGTCAGATAACTCAGTATTCAGCACATACATCAGTCTCACTGAGGGTAGTAAATAACTGAGTAACTTCCTCTGGCGGAATTACTACTCGTTGAGTCAAGGCTGAAGGTGCTGACATGAGCACAAGCTGGAGATGAAGCTGCAGATACACACCTGTTCGCACCCAAACACACACTCACACTGTACAAACACAGACAGTACCCACAAAATAACATTGTAGCCTAAGACATCCTATTTGGTTAAGTCAATGACCGTTGCTCAACAGCTGTGGTTACAAACAAATCTAGGCAAAAGACATTTTATAGATGTTCATTGAAAGGCAACCAAGCTGTCTTGAGTTTTGGGCTTGCTCTTGAGCTCCGAACCAGCAGTTGACTGAACAAACTGCACTCACTTGTGCTGGAGAGTTCACCAACGGCTCTCTCAACAGTGAGCGCGTTTACGTTTACTCGAGAAAACCGAATTACTGGGTTAGTCCAACTGTGATCATATTTTTAAGATGCATGTATACACCTTAGTCGGACTAAAATCGGACCGGATCGGATTTCTCATAGTTGGATTAAAACACCTAGCTTATTCAATTGATAGTCGCATTACTCGTGCATGTATACGTTCAATCATATCCGATCGGAAGATTTTTTTCCCAGGGCCGTGAGCCGGAAGCAGAAGGGCGGCGGCAGTGTCTTTCCTCCAAAATAACCGCAAGCAAGAGCACCATTGTGCATCTTGTTTGTGTTATTATCATGTATCATCATGTATCATGATGTAGCTTCGTCTCGCTCTTCGTACGCCATCCATCTTCGAATGCCGAGGCAGAGTTTGTTGTTGCTGGTGACGTAAAGAGGTCAGCTGGAGGTGGCTCTATTAGCACTAGTTGAAATGGGTACAGTGCCACCTATTGTACAGGGTATGACATGCTTCGGCCAATAATTCGATTTTCTCACCGGCATGTATACACGGACAATTGCAGTTGTCTGATTGAGTAGCATAGTCGAACTATGGCTGTAATCAGACTAAGCTGTGCATGTAAACTTACTGAGTGAGCGCTTGAACCATTTAAGTTTATATCCTGCCTGCTTCTCACCTCTACAAACTTCCAACACTGGCAAAAAAAGGCAAGATTGTTGCTTTGGCAAATTTCGAAAAAGCTACAAAAATTGTATACAGCGGTGCGCCGTTTAGCTCAGTTGGTAGAGCTCGCGCCCCATGTGCCGAGGCTCTGCAGCGGACCTGGGTTCGACTCCCGACCTGGGTTCCTTTGCTGCGTGTCACTCCCCCTGTTTCCTGTCATATCTTCAGCTGTACTATCAATAAAGCCATAAAAAGGCCAAAAAAAAAACTTAAAAAAAATAAATTTATACAATTTCAGATGCTTAAAAATCTTGTCATGTTCAGAAATCTAAAAAACAAATCACTTTTTTCGTGCCCTCCATATTAACTTCTCATCATTACTTGTACAATCCTGTAGGGGTGAACCATCTGACTATTTATGATCAATTTTGAAGGCATCCAGAATTTAGCATAAAACTCCTAAAATGGCACTAAGCATCCTTGAGATAGATTTTGTTATTTGGACTATTTCGGAAATATTTTCTATTGTTGTTCTATATAGTTGAAAAACTAGAAAGATGGGGACTCCCCCTTGGTCACATTAAAAAAAAAAAAAAAAAATCAGGTAATCAATACAAGGCTGTAGTTATTAAGCTAAACTGCTATTTCAAGTTACTCCTGAGGATATTGACTATTATCCTGATAATAGAAAATCACAACGATCAACTTGTCCTGAGTTTTTTTTTTACGTGATTCATGGAGAAAGAGGAGCTCACAATCACAATCTAGTTTGCTGCTTGTGACTGTGTTTGGCCAGATTGCCCGACTGCACATTCCTGTAAACTATCAAACTAAACAATCAGCAGTGGTAATACATATTACCTCTTTGGTAGAATTAAAAAGGCTATTGTCAAAGTGCAAACTTGAAGCGTGTACGGTGGGCATTACCGATGAAATCCGATGAAATGCAAACACGGCTCAGTATTGTTTCTGTTTGGCTGACCATCAGTTTTATCTTCTGTCTGCAGACTCTGACTCATCGCTGCATCATGAAGCTCGATATGTTTTCACTGACTGTGACAGCAGCTTTTTTAAGGTGCGCTGGCATCAGTGAATTTTAAAAATAGGACTGTGTGTTCTGCTAATCTGCACAGAGTGACTGTGCATGACTGGAGTACAGTTTTCTCCTGTCTTCCTGGGTGTGGCACTGATGAGGGAGCCGACCTTGGTCTGCATGTCTGCACGGTAATACAATTTCTCGGGCCATCTTGGCAAGTAAAGCCTCTCAAATTTACTAAAGTGTAACTCCAGAGACAGTCAATCACAGCCTTTGCACTGTAAGAGGAGCAATAAACCAGAGAAGGAGAAAGAAGAGGAGAGACCTAATTCACTTTAGAGTCTCCTACATGTTTCATTACTGAGATTGCACTGCAAAAGGCAGGCTGTCGGGAGACATGACAAAATACACACAGACACACACACACACAGACACACACACACACAGACACACACACACACACACACACACACACACACACACTCAGGGATGCATAGAACAGTCGAGCCATGAATGATTTCTGTTCACCGTGGTCATGACACATGACCTGCCAGAAGCTGCTGGCTGCTGAACCTGACCTGGAGGCAAATGTGTCAAAGAGGATACTTTATGTGCAACGAATGAACTCAGTTTTTTATTCTAACCGGCCAATAACAGTCAATAATTAATGGTTTAGTCAATAATCTGGGTTTTAGGTGGCTTTAGAGGCAGTTTATCGCCTCAAATGGAAACTAAATACAAACACATTTTTCGTCATTAAAATCATCTAAAAGGAAATTTAAATACTATAATGATATTTAGTCTAAAATTATACCCAAATGTGGAGTTTAAATACTGTATGTGCAATTTAGACACAACTTACTCTAAATTAAATCCCACTTCAAAAAGCAGCGACTAATGACGCGTTCTGAAATGCAGATGATAATTTAATGTTTTTAATTTCTCCATCATATAAGCCTCACGCTAAGCAGACAGGCGGTAGTTTTCCAAAATAAGAATGTCACATAGTTGCACACACAGCTGACATAGTTTTCATATCGCCTGCTGCCAGGGGTGATAATTCCAATTTTAGCTCGCTGAGTGAACAAAACGAGGATTACCAGAAGCAACTCTGCAAAATTTACCTGTGATGACTGAGCAGGGAGGACAATGTTCCTCATAAATCCTGCTGTTGTTGAACACTAAACGTGTACACACTGTAGCTGTGTGGCACAATCTTACTTTCAATATAATACTGGATGCTTTCTCACTTTTTATCTACTTATCTCTCTTTTCTTTATTTTGAGCTGCATGTCAGGGAGTGCAAACTGATGACAGTGTTTGATGGGGTGTGAACTCCCCCATCAAGTCTCAAACTTGTTTGTATATCAGATAGTTCAATCAAGATTTTGACCACACACTGACCACATTTCTAAATACATCCACCAGCTTATGCAAATATTTCCTTTATCAGGTGATGGAACTGTATGTAAAGAGTCCAGCTCCTCTGTCAAACCTAAAAAGGGGCAGGACTCCTGATAAATGCCTCTGAACGTCACAATATCTGCTGTGGAAGACGGGCTGCAGCTACTTAAGGGTTATTTTGATCATGAATTAATCTGCTGATTATCCTTTGACTTAACTGATCAATTCACTTCGTCAATTGTCTAGTTTTGTTGATCTTATCACACAAAACAATGAAAAGGCATAAATCTTGAAAAGAATCATGAAAAATGAGAAGCTCAAATGTGAGAAAAATGGCTTAAATGTTCAACTGATTATCAAAACAGTCGCAGATTAACTTTCTGTTGATCAATTTATTGAGTGTCCAACTAATCATGTCAGCTGTATTGATAAGATGCAGCTTAATTGCATCACAGTCAAGCTAAAAAACTAAAAGGAGCCAAAATTTAACAATACTATTTCCTGTTGCATTTGTATGGTTTTTTTTGGCCTTTTATTGATAGAACAGCTGAAGATATGACAGGAAACAGGGGGAGAGAGAGAAGGGGAATGACACGCAGCAAAGGAACCCAGGCCGGGAGTTGAACCTGGGTCGCTGCAGAGCCTCAGCACATGGGACGCGCGCTCCACCAACTGAGCTAAACGGCGCCCCTTATTTGTATGTTTTAATGGTGTTCTTGTCATGATTCTGAGTTTCACTTTAAGTGTTTCCTGTTTCATTTTGTAGATTTTATTCTCATGTGACTTCTTGTTGTACTCTGGGAAAGCCAAAGAAAACATTTAATTGAGGTACACAATAAAGCTAATCTTATCTAAATTGCAACATGTCAACAAAGTTCATTTGAAGCCAGCAGATTACCAAAGAGGCACAAACAATAGACTACTGCCCAATGTAATTTGGTTTGCACCTGCATTTGTGCTGCCGTTGGCCTTTGCTACAGCAGGAAGACACATAAAGGCCACATATTTTATTACCCTGACATACAGTATTAATCAGTTTCTTGAAGCTTTGAATGTGTGTGATTCCATCACTAATCAACAAATAGACACTGCCATTCTTTTGATGCCGTTATCTTGTCTTTTCCATAATGCAGCAGCACTTATCCGCAGAGGTCCAGTCTATTTATCTGCTTTCCGGAGCTGTGACCACATCTATTCTGCACATGAACCTCTCTGCTCTCCTGTGTCACAACAACAGATCCAACTTTCACTGGTGGTCTGTAAAACAATCTGACAGAGCGACCAGAGGCTTCAGGGTCAGTTACAGGTCTGCCACTGATCCTACGTGCATGTTCGTATGTTGGTTGTAAATGTACGGACTCAGGTGTGTTCATTACCCTCTTGTATGTATGTGCGTGTCACGGCTCCAAGCTGTAACTCTATCAGCAAACAAAGCACCAGGGGGGTGATGAGAGATGAGACTCAGCGGATGGATCCTCTTACCATGATGAGGCCGGTGGTGATGGGGTCGTTGCAGCCATGGCATAGCTCTCCGAACTTTGTCCAGTAGTCCTTCTTGCAGAAGAGCCGTCCATCTTTTTCATAATACCAATGTGACAGCGAGGCGCTGCACTCACAACACCTGATAGAGGAAGAGACGGAAATAGGTTCATGGCCAGTGGAACAATTAATTAACACCTTTTTAATGGAGCATTTGAAGATTAAATAATTTATTTTTCATTGAGGTGAACATGAGTGACATACAAATCCAGACATGTCAGCAGAAACAAGAGAGAACATCGCAAATATGCAAATTCTGCACGATTCATCATGATCCACACATGCCATTAATCATTGATTCTCTTGACTGTCAAACATAGTGAACACCTATCATAGATATTCATAGATAATCAATCAGAAATTATATTCAATGTAGAATAATACAATAATAAAAGCAACCCCCACCATCCTTATATTTTTCAACCTGGAACCTGAAACGTGCTTTACAAACTATTTAAAACAATTAATTGATGAAGAAAACTGATCTTTCTTTCAATTCTTTCAAGAGCATAAAAAGCAGAAAAATAGTGCTCAACCTCATCAGCACGTCACAGAATCAGCAGGCTAGACCTCCGGGTCAATTAAGCTGTTTTTATGTTGACAGTACATTATGTTTTACTGCACTCTGTAAAAGTACTTTAACCCTCCTAATGACAACCTACAGGGCCCCAAATGATAGTTGTCATGGTGGTAATAAGTGCCTTTGTGGATCTATCACTCACCAACCCAACCTTAGGAGGAACAGACAAATGAGATCACAGTAAAACACATAACTATGACTGGGCCGGAGACAACACAGTAACATTGCAGTCAACTACAACAACATGCATGTCAGTGCAGAGTGCACGTACTTACTAAGTCAACCTCATGGACACCATATAAACATTTCATGAGGAATTCTTTATCTGCTGTGTGACTAAAGAAAGCTCTGTCTTAATTTTGATAGGTTATCATTTGATTTGATCAAACATTTCATTTTAAGAAGCAACTTTGACCATGGTTACACTTAATGGCAAATCTTGGCCTGAAAACTGGTAAACAGAAGGAAAACATGGTGTGTTACATCATTGCCTCCTCCTGGTGTGTCTCAAAATGGCGGACACAATCGGAACAGCTTAAAGGTTTAATATGTACGATTTTAGCAGAAAAGATGCAACAATTAACCATTAACAGAGTGTGAAGACAGAGCAGTTTCAATGTTATGATGTCTGTGTATTGTGTTGCAGAGATATCTACTACAGTTAGCGGGCTCATATGCTAGCCCCTGCGTGTTCCGGTCCAAAGCTCCTGTGCGAGTGTTGTAAACACCAACACTCTCCTGGTTCTGCATGGCTAACTGAGATAACTAGTTTAGCAGTAGTTAGCTGCTACACCAGCAATACTCTTCATCAACCAGCGTCAAGCAATATCAGGGGTTGAACGTAGTTTTAAAAATTTGATTTGGCATTGCAAAATGTATACAAAGGTCTAAAGTGCTGAGGCCACATGACCAGGAAACCTCATGTTGTGAGTTTCAACAGTCTGGTCATTTTCCGTCACAGTAACTGAACCCATTAAAGAGAAGCAGCTTGCTAAAGCTTGCTAGCAACCCCTCTTTAAATAATGTGGGACAAACACAGCACTGTCCATATGACTCAGCAGGTGTTGAAAAGTCATTAACAAACAACAATGTCTAACACTTGTGCAGTATCTGTGCTAACATTAGCAAGCTAGGCTAACTATCTTCCGTTTTCCTAGTGACGGCTTGTCAGCCTAGCTGAATACAATCTTAACAGCACGATGGGTCCTGACAAATATTCATTATCAATATGAGGAAAACTGTACAGAAAAACAATTTTATCTTCTTTTGAACAACGGAAATATGTGAATAAAAGCTACAGTAGGCTGTAACTGTAGGTTTTCTTCCAAAAATGTGCTCCTCACTCTTTCAAAGTTAAGCTTAAGTGTACATTTGTATTCAACTAATCTTTATTAAGACCACACTTTAATTGCTGAATTGGCTGCACTACTTTTCGTTGGCCTACAGACAGACTGCTATCGACATGTTGATCTCTACAGCTCCGGTCCCTCCATCTGTCACCAGAGTTCAATACCAAGCTGCTCCGAAAATCCAGAGTGACTGATAGACATCAGATGCTGAGTGAGGGGCGGATGACGAGAGTCGTAGACAAACGGAGGTGATAATATGTTGACAACGATCCTGTGTGGAGATTCCGTGTCCAATGCAAATAACCACACAGACTACTGCCCACGCTGGTTTGGTATTCAAAATAATGACAAAAAAACCAGTGAGTACAGGCTATTTCCTGGTAGGTGATGATACAGATACAGACGGATTTCAAAAGAAAGCGGATGTTAACAATCTGATGTGACTCAGGCATAACCCTGTTGAACTCAACACAAAAGTGTCATAAAAATGTGTTTGTGAACATTCTATCTTCATATATGTGTTGATGTCGGTAAGTAGGCACATTTTCACTGGATGTGGCTATAAATCAAAAATGTGTGCTAATCCCTTCTCTTATGGTGAAAGCATTTCTGTATGTGCGCGCTCGCAGGCTTGTATGTGCATGTTTGTAATCTGTATAAATCTGTGTGTCTAACAGCCATGACTAAGTGAGTGTCTCCTCTCCTTCCCAGTGGAGCTTTCCTCCCATCAGCCAGCCGTCTGGCCTCGTCCCTGCTCAGGGCAGCTTAAACCCAGGTCTGTTTGCTCTCAAAATATTAAACAGCCCGCGTGGCTTCAAAGGCTGGAGAGGAATAATTCACTTTGTCCCTCATCTCATTACAATTTCCTGCTATTGATATTTACACAGAATTTGAGATTTCTTCCTTTTAGAGACATTGGAGAGTTCTCAGCACAAGACTCTGATTCAATGTGACAGCTATAGATGTGCTGGTCGCTGCTCATTCTTGCAAAAACCTGCAGCCATGTCTTGTAGCTTTGGTTCATTTCAGGCTTTCCTGTTCTCAGTCAATATTTTATGATCATCCCCCCAAACACATCTCATACATTCCCCATCCAAGTTCAAGCTTAAAAACTTAAAATCAGAGGCTGATGGATAGGGACAGGTCGATGCCTATACCGATTTTAGGGTGTAACAAAATCAGATATTGATATATCGGCTGATATACACATATTCTTTGCAATGATTTGATGAAATCAGTGCATTGAAACAGCATCTTTTACTGATTATAACCCCAAAAAAAGGTTATCTTGGGGAAGTCGTGTATTAGATAACATATATGCTGATTATACAGTATCTATGATAGTCTAATATCGGCTCATAATATTAGTCAACAGATAAATGCTACATTACTACTATAAGTAATATTTTCACTATTACATGTCATCGCAAAAATATATTGATCACAGTGCATACTGTCACTTAAATTTGTTATTTGATACAACAGAAAATCAATCAGCAACTATTTTTGATATAAAGATGTCACCTTGACAAAATTATTCGCAGAATAAAAACTTAATCTTCAACTGTAGTCTCACATTCACCACTCTGACGTATATTTCTTTCTGTGAGGGCTTAAACCTGACTTGAATCTGTGCACTGTATTCTCTGGTCTTCATCACATGGAGACACTATGATACTTTGCTGAACATGCTTGTAGCTGGTTGGTAAAGTAACAACTAGTGAAGGTCTCATTAATAAATTCAGCAGAAGCAGCAACTCTCCATGACTTTGCCCGAGGGTCTTGCACCTCCTGCAAGCCTGCACATACACACACAACTACACAACTTGCAGCACAGACACACACACATACAATTTATTTATTAGACAGACAGACACACCCTCTCTTCCCGGCATCTGCATGCAGAGCTCCACTGCAGCTCAGCAGATTGTGGCAGAGCTGCTTCAGTATGCAGCATGTTTGGGTGAGCGGGGGAAGGAGGAGACCTGGAAGTGGGTCAAGGCTTTCAGGAGACGGAGCTACTCAGCTGTCTTGGCTCTCCGCCGCTCAATAACTACCTCTCACTGCGTGCACACACACACACGCTGAAAACCCCCACTGTGGCAAAGTCATACCTGAGGAGGGTACACATGCTCTGAGGCTCAGTTCCTTCATAGTAAAACCTCTCTGAGCTGCAGAGCTGGGAGTGGCAGCAGAGTATTAAAGATATGAGTGAATACATTAGTGACTCCCAGATGGAAACGCCAAATTTCTGCCTTCAGGACAAGAGTCTTATCTCAGAGGTGGAGGAGACAGGCAGTAACGCTTAGTTACAACTCAAGACTCCCATGAATATAAAAAAATTATTCACCATGATAAAAATATCAAATGCTTTTTTCCATGTGTGATCACATTTGGGTTTTTTGTGTGACTGTATTTGTGTGTGCATCGGCATGGACGACTAAGAGGATTATCAGTGTGAAAGACTTAGAGAGAGTCTTTGCCCACTCTGCTATGATGCCCCTGAAAAATCCCCAAATCTAGCTGGATGAGAAGCTTAGCATCCGCTATCACCTTAATGTGGAAGAAATTAAAATTACAATCACATGCCCTCCAGCCGAGAGATCAATAACGAAGCTCAAGGTTAGAGAAGAAAATGAGTGAGAGAATCCTTGAGAGAGTAAATGAAAAGACTAATATCCGTCAAAAAGACAATAATACCATGATTGTATGATTGATTTAAGACACAGAGGACACACGGACGACAAAGAGAAGGCTGCACAGCACCATTGGCCATAAATATCTCCTGTGAACAAGTGAGAGGAAGCAGAGCAGATTTCAGACACCATGAAACCCAGCTGGATACCCTGAGGGTCAGGAAACAGCCAATGACAGAGGAGATGAGAACGAGGGAGTCGGGTGAGTAAATCTGCAACTGTCCCCCCACCACGCTCTAATCCCTGAGAGCATTATATAAATGTCTGGGAGAGCAGTAAATTCCTTTTCCAGGTCAAAAGGAGACAGACTTCTCCCTGGCCTCTCACCTTCTCCTGTCTGTGTTCACTAACATTTGACTCCAGATGAGGACAGTTTTTCACAGTCTGTAATCTGTGAAGGCTAGTTATCAAACTCTGAGAGAAAACCTGTCGTCTTTTAGGTTGGTGGTTCTCGACCTGGGGGCTGGGATCCCCCTAAGGGTCCACAAGATACTGTCAGTCTGAAGAGACTGAGATCATTTACGGGGGGTTCAGTGCAGATTCAAATTTGTGTCTATTCACGCCTGGCCAGGAAATTAAGCAATTAAGCAACAACAGTGGAGCAGAGTTGCGTCTCAGTGGACAGCTGGTAGCTCTTGAGCAGACAGCCGGGGGCAGAGGAGGAATCAACCCCTGGAGGCAGATACTGCTCTGATCCAGAGAATAAGGAGAGCTCACAGTTTACATTTGAAGCTTTTGGGATCAATAAGTGGATTCATCTTTACTGTCACTAATCAACAAGGATGCTGGCTATCTTATGGCTGATGCACAGTAAAGTATTCTTACTGTTTGGGTGTATGAACATTTTGTCATGGCTATCACTCTTTATTCGAAATTCAGAAAATCGTTCAAACTTGGGGTGAAAAGTTCGTATTTGAGCTGTAACAACTCGTCTGAAATGTACAGTCTTTAAGACGTTTAACATTTGCTTGTAAGAACTTGACAAAAGGTGGCATACGCTAACATAATCAAACTAATTGGACCCCTCTGACTGGATGATAGCGCTTGATGAAAAGTCACAGTGATTAAGATTCATCCTCTGGGGATCATGAATGTTAGTAAAATACCATTTACAAATCCATTCAGTAGTTATTGAGATACTTCAGTCTAGATCAAAGTCAACACATCTCTCTTCTGACATTTCTTCAATCATAGCTAAATGATAAGGGAGTTCAACTTCTTCAAAAAATATTAAAATAAAAACAAATTCTTCAACATGTTTTATCAGGTGACAAGGGGTCAAAGGTGAAAAAGAATAACACAAAATTAACAAAAGAAAATACATTAAAATCAGTATTACAGTTACATATTTGAAGTTAGTGGACATTTAAATGAGAAATGAATGTGTAAGTGTGTTTGTGCATGTGTAGGTTTAGATAATGTTATATAAATTATGGTACACCAGAAATATCCATGTCCTGCTCTGCTGTAATTCACATTTATTATTCCCAATGTGATTATCTCATCGGACGGTTTCATGATGTAATATGTTTTTGAATGACTATGCTTCTATTTATCATGCTGGCAGTCTGACCTGGGTCAATACCTAACCTGATTAATTTGTCCCTGGTTGATATGAATGAGTAGAAGCAGAAAGAGAAAAACATCAGGCCTGAATGAATGAATGGAATTAGATTCCCAGAGGGACGGAGGAGCTGAAAAGGATGAAAATGTAAATATACTGAACGAGAAATGATGACTCACAGGTGCCTGAACGAAGTCTCATCTGCATTAACATACTGTATGTAACCATTCAGCATATATCATAGATACATAAAAACGCAACAAAACACTACAGTATGTAATTACTTTTTATTTATATGGGTTTAAACTATTATGGTAATTGATTCATGGTTTTAGTCATATTTAAAGCATCTTATTAACTTGCAAACTAAAGATTTGCTGACTAGATATCTAGATATCTTTGATTTAGCACTGTTAGTCGAGATGGACAGAAAGCAGAAAAAAAAAAAAAGATTGATCAACAATAAAAATAATCAGTATGTGATGATCAGTATCTACAACAGCTGACTGCCTATCAAACTTAATTACACTTTACATGCACAGGGAAACAGCAGGCATGCAAATGGACAATTCATTATTAATGAGGGCAAAATGTTTCCATTAATTCTGTTGTGTGTTGTGTTGAAGCTGAGCTGACATGCAGAGCGCTGCGGTTTTACATGTCAGCTGTGTCTCAAATATGAATCTGCCCTGCAGCTGCTCGGCTAAAATGCTCCTGAGATGATGCACCATTTTTATTTTCTGCCACATGTATCTGTGCTTAAGTACACATCAGAAGTAGGGCTGCATCTCACAATCATTTTCAATAGCCATATGTCTTTGTGATTTAGACCGCTGATTAATCAAAAGAAATTTAGTTACCATATTATTTCGATAAATAATTAATTTTTTCGGTCATTTTTCAAAAAAATATCTTATTCGGTGCTTTTCTTTGTTATCTATGATAGTAAAAGAATAGTCTTTGGTTTTTAAATAATAGTAATAATAACTGTATTTATATAGCATTTTTCTAAGAAATGCTATAAAAAGACAAAAACAGGAAAACTACAGA